>NC_086099.1:148934667-149207167 GCF_963921235.1 Mobula hypostoma
ATAAAAATTTCAATAGAGAGAATCATGAAATACCTTTATTAGTTGCTCAAATTATGTAATGTTCTGGCAAGATAAATTGGAGAAACCTGTTTCCACCTCTTTCAATTTTCAGCATTAATATTTGTTGGCAAATGCTTGGAATTGTTTCTTTAAGAGAAGAAATAGAATGTCCCATGCAAAGGTTTGGAAGCAAATTGCATTACAGTTTTTAAGTAAAAGATAAATTGTGAATTGAAAAATAACATACAGGTCAAGTACAGAGAATGCTCCTTCATGTATGGGCACAAGTGAGCGATTGAAATCGTTTGTCATTCTATTCAGAAATTTCACCCAAGAAAATTTAAATTCCAATACCCAAGAGCTTTTTCACTTTTTCCTCTTGAAAAAATATCCTGTTTAATATCCAAACATTAGTGGATATATTAGATGTAATTTTCTATCTTGATATCCTCATGATGGCTAATGAAGACTTAACAGAATGTAATCTGCCACAATAAAGTTGCAATTACATTGGTTAAATTTTTAAACTTTCAAGGGACAAAAATGTCATTTAATCAATATATGTTCAACAACATTCTCTTTTTACTTTCACACTTTCCTTTTAGTCATTTAAAAAAAATTCAGAACACATTTTTATCAACAAGATTTATCAGTTAACTTTTAATAAACAATTTTCCGATTGTTTCAATTGTATTATTGGTGAGGGTATTTTGTGGATTAGCAATCTTGCTCTGAGGTTTTGATAGCTTTTAGATATAATCTTCAACCACTGCTATTCAATAAAAGTGTGACTTTTTATATGGTGGATGTCAGTTTTGAATCTTACAGAATCTAGCAAGAAGTAATCTTCTGAGGAATTTGACAGTTGTAGGCTGCAGTTTTCGAAGACGCCAAGAACTGAACGAAATAGAATGCTGGGACTTTTGAAACCTTTTCACTCTTCACTGAGCTCCTTGATCCTTCAGTTCATACCCTTGATGTTCCAAAATCTATCCATCTCAACCTTTAATATACTCAGTAACTAAATATCCATAACTCATTAAGGTGGCAGATTTACATCTTTGCCTTCCTTTAATCTCATTCTGCAACGATGTAACATAGCAGTTCGGGATATTCCGGAGATCTAGAGCCACCAGCTGGAGGAAACAGACTCAAGAAAATTGACCAAATTAAACCCTCTCAGCATCTTGTCTCTCTTCACAAATGGACATCTCATTCTTTTAAATTCTGTTGAGTATTGGCCAATCTTCACCACAGCATCCTCCTTCCTCTTTCAGAGAACAGGCGTATTTCTCACAAACAACCTAAAAACTGTTTCAGGAGATGACATTGAACTTCTGCTCAGTAAGCACGGAAGTGTGATTTGAAGAGAAAGCTAACTAAATTGTTACTAATTGTCTCCAAAATTATATTTATCACATTCTGCCCTTTTCTTTTTATAACCAAGAGCTCATGCTTCGATAGTTGCATTTTGGAATTTCCGGAACTACTTGCATGTAGTTTGTGTGATCTAACATACAAGATTCATCATCCTTTGCAACGGCTTGTGATAGCAGAACCATGATTGTGAATGTATCATTAAGTGTGAAATGGCAGCTCTCAAACAGCTTGGTATTATTCGAGTCAATGATGGAGCGCTAGATTCCTTCACTTGACCCCATGACTAATGACATAGCTTAATTATATTACATTTAAAATCCTGAATTTTATTCCTCTAGTTCAAAGGATTCTGTTGGAACAATGTTTAAACTCACAGAAACTCTGTAGAACCTGCACTATAAATGGTAATAAATGATATGGGAAATATTCCAGATATGAAGTAGTCCTGATGCAGGGTTTAGTTCCGAAATGTTTAGAAATCCTTTTCTCCCTCTCTTGCTGCTCAACCGGCAAAGTCCCGCCAGCAGATTGTTCATTGCATCTGCAGTCCTGTGTCTCCCTGGCTGCCCCACCAAATGCTCAGTTTATTTTTTGGCAAAGTTTGTTGTCCCTGAGACTTTTTTTTTACCTTGATCAGAACAGAACTCAGTGAATGAGCTATTGGGTGAAATTCAAGGCCTGCTCCTTATTCCATCAGCCATAATAGCTGTGCATGGGTAGAGTGCAGTCCCTTGTGTTTCGAAGGGGAAAACCGCTTGTCACCGCTTTCCACCGCTTTCCCTCATGTTTTGCTGCCTATCTCTCTCTCTCTCTTTACATTGATTCCAGTTATGTTAATAACATTTTTCATTTCTGTTCTTAATTCACTGTGTTTTTTGTTTTCTGCTCTTGACTCACTCTATATATTAAGTATTGAAAGCATCACTGGAACATAATTCACAAGATAAGGCCAAGTTTAACCTGAGAACGCACAGAATAATCCCTTCTTTAGTGTTATCTCAAATGTTTGTTTATTAACGTAACAAGTTTAAACTTTTCTTACCCTGGCTGATCTTCTGAACTGTGTTTGAAGAGTACAAAATTTTTGGTGAAAATGTGATTATTTCAGGGCATTCTATCAAACACAAAAACAGTGAAAATTTATATTTCTTTAGTCCCTGGATGCTTTAAGATTTCAACAACAGTCAACATTTTTTGGTGATTCTGCTTTTTATTATTGTGCTCATTGAAACGAGGGCTACTGCTGCAGACAAACCAAGGACAGGGTTTTAATAAGGCAAATGGGGTTAGTGTAGATGGGTGAGCAGGGCAGCATGGACATGGTGGGTTGAAGAGCCTGTTTCTGTGTTGCACAACAATCTATCTGTTACACTCTGGTCTTCCTGAGTCTCTTCTTCTCCCCACTCACTGTAGCTTGTACCAAATGCCTGTCTACTCAACAAGAACATCTCTGCAACTAGCTGGCTGCAGCCAAGAAAGAGAGATAATAAAAAAAATGAAAATTAAATGCCCAGAGGAAACCACACCCTTCTGATTTCCCTGATATGAACCTGAACTTCAACTACCTTCTCCTCACTTCCCTGTTAACATGCGTATCAATGTGCAGAAGCCGTCCTACATGTCAGTGTTTTCTCATCGAATTGTTAAGATAGTCCAGTGTTTTGTCTTGGGGGCATATTGGTTCCTTAGTTTTGCTCCTAGTAAGGCTTTTTCATTGCACTCCATGTCTGTGCAGACACAAAACTTGTTTGCATACTGTGCCTCAGTGACTGATACGAGGAGTGTGCTGGCTCTAGAGGTGGTGGTATAGGTTGTAGAGTTTCCCATTAGTCCTGTACCTTTGCTCCAACATATTTGGAAGTCTTGCTGGAAGTGAGATAGTTAACTGCAGCGAGAAAGGAAAATGTTAGGGCTTTGACACAGTCTGCCTGACCAAAATTGTGTATACTCTGGACCCACTGGTTAAGGTTATGAAGTGTTCTGGCCATGTGAAGAGAAGAATGTTTGAAGATGAGGACCTCAAACTCAATACCAAATTTCCTGGGTATCTAAAATAGGAGAGCAAATATTTAAAGTCAAAAGGGGTTTAAACAATATCTGAGGACAAGCTTTATATAAAACTCGCGGTTTATTAGGCAGCAGCTCTAGTCCTCATTTACACTTATGATACATTCCAGTACAGAACAGGAACAGGCATTGCAGCCCACAATGTAGTGCAAAACTAATTGAACTAGGAAGTGAATGCTTTACTAAACTAATCTTTTCTGCCTTTATGATGTCCACATCCTTGCATCTCCTTTGAACTTTCCCCTCCCTCACATTAATAAATACCCTTTGGTATTAGATATTTCATCCTGGGAAGAAGATACCCTCTGTCTACACTATCTATGCCTTCCATAACGTTGTAAACTTCTATCAGGTCTCCTCTCAGCTTTCCCCCTCCAGAGCAAACAGCCCAAGTTTGTCCAATCTTGCCCTCTAATCTTTCCAGCATCCTGGTAAACATGTTCCGCATCCTCTTCAAAGCTTCCATATCCTTCTTATAATGGAGTGACCAGAAATGAATGCATTACTCCAGGTGCCTCACCAGAGTTTTATAAAGCAGCAACATAAACTCCCGACTCGTCAACTGAATGCTTCGATGAATAAAAGCAAGCATGCCATAGGCCCTCTTTGCCATTCTATTGACCTGTGCAGCCACTATTAGTGAACTGTAGACTTGGAGCACATGATACAACTCTGTTAAGGGTCCTGTGTCAACTTTGTACTTCCTGTACATTTGCTCTTCCAAAGTGCAACACATCATACTTGCTGAATTAACCTACAATATATGCATTTGATCTATAATGCTGTACACTTTGGCAATCTTCTGCACTTTGTACTCCACCAATCTTTATATCATCTGTGAATGTATTAACCCACTCATCCCACATTTTCATCCAAGTCATTTATACTGTATATATTATAAGCAGCAAAGGTCCCAGTACAAATCCCTGCAAAATACCAGTAGCCATAGTCCTCCAGCCAGAATGTTAATAAATAACTACTTAAAATACTGTCTGACACAATCCACCACATCCACTGGTTGGTACAAGAAATCAATGCCAATATTCTCTTCCAATCTAACTTCAGCCAATTTATCAGCTTTGAAGTCCTAAATGCTATTAAATAGTTCAGTTGGGCAGTCTTGGCATCAAGATCCTGAAACAGATACCCTGTTTTGAGCTTTGTTTTGGCAAGAGTATACCAGGTGGTCAGATAAAAGGACTTTAAGAAGCTCTCAAACCCTCCTTGAAAGGTCTAAGATCCCCACCAATTCATGGGAAATCTCAGCACAGGACGGTACAAAATGGGATGGCCTTAGGATCCCTGAGACTATTTTGTGGGAGTACAAGAAGCTCACTATGAATTTCACCTAGTCCTTTAACACTACAACTTTGGTTAAAAAAGCACAGCAGCGTCTCCACTTCCTGAGGAGATTGTGGTGAATGAGCCCTTGCTTCCCCCCCCCGCCCCCCCGCCGAACCACCCCCCAATTCTAACCAATTTTTACATGAGCATCTTTCAGAGTGTCCTGACCAGCTGCATCATCATCTGGTATGGGATTTGCAAGGTATCTGACTGCAAGTCCCGTCAAAGGATTGCAAGGACTGCTGAGAGAATCACTGGGGTCTGTCTTCCACCCATAAAAAATACTTATCAGGATCACTGCATACACAGAGCCCTTAATGATCCACCATCACCTCCACTATCCATCCAGCTATCTTTTAAACCGCCTAATCATCAGGCAGGAAGTATGGTGGCAGTAGGACGAGAATTGTTTGAATGAGAAACAGCTCATTCCCTCAGGCCATAAGGAAATGTGCACTACTGGTAAAATCCAAAATAATATCTCACCTCTTGTAGAAGTCCTGACAAGGCAAAGGTTAAGATCGTGTCCAGGCAAAGATAGTTTCACATATTGTGTGCAGTCAACCCAGGAAAGAGAAATCCTTGAAGAACTTATCTTCCTTTTGACACAGCATGGAGCTGGATTCATTTGGCAGGTGAAGAGTTCTAGGTTGACACTATTGGTCACAGTTACTTAACTAATTCTGAAGTATTATTGGCCTTTGATGTGTAGATTTTATTGGTTACTACTGCCTGTATTATCATAGTATGATTGTTAATGATTATGCAAATAAAGAATTTGAACATCCACAAAGATACCAACTGGTTAATTACTGAATAATAATGGCATTTCTTTGTTCAGATTTTGGTGAGGGAGATCATGCTCTTCTCTGTGTGCACAACTAAATAAAGTGTGCTTGAGGAAAAAGTCAAGCTTTCAGAGTCCAGTTAAATGGTAATGACACTCTCACATGACAGATAAACAGAAACCTCATAACAAAGAGGACAGGTAGTCCTAACGCTGGCTCTGGATCATATGAAACAATGATGTCAGTTTTAAATTTGAGCAGTGCTGCTGAGAATTTAGCTGATTTTTTATGTTTTCATTCAAAAATACTCATAATTATTTATGAAATACATATTATTCCAAAATTTCTCAGCTCCAGAGTAAGCCAATATTTTCAGTTCTCATCAACAGTGGGGGTCTTTCTTCACTAATCGCACGTATCAAGATGATGGGATTTCTAGCTTAGCTTTCCATTTAAAATTGAGAAGCTATAGATGGTACAAAACTGATTTCAGATACTGTATCATCCAACTGATGAGCATTGTACCACAGCAGTATGAGTTTAGAGGACAGATAGAGAACTCTGTATCTTTGTATTGTTCTCATCTAAAAAAAATATGATCACACACTTTATTCCTTATTCTCAATTCTAAAGTGCACTCATTTAATTTTTTTCTGCTGATAAATGTATCGAGTGTTTTTTTCTTATTGATAGATGCAGCAAAAATGACAATTTCATTTTACCCTATTGTCAGTTTTTTCATTGAAATTATTTGCAACAAGAATGTTAATGTTTTCAATTGGCCTTGTGCAATCTTTTATTATTCTCTGTTCTGCCACTGTCCTTACTCACAAGACAGGAGCATGATGCAATACTTTTCACTTGCCTGGGTGAGTTCTACTGCAACAATACTCGGATGCTTAACACCATAAAGAACGAGCTGCCTGCTTCAATAGCACTCCACCCACAAGACTAAACATTCTTTCCATCTATCACTAGTGCGCAGAGGTGTATACCACCTACAGAATTTAACGATAGTTACTTTCATCTGCATTCTTTTGAAAGCTCCTCTGAAACAAACCCTCAACTATGATTACCAAGAAAGACCAGGACAAGAGGCACATGGGGAACATCACCACCATAGGTCATCAAAGGTGCATAGCACTCCGACTTGGAAAATGCAGTTTTAAATCATGGAATTCTCTTCATGTGAACATTGCAGATTATCTTCATTATCTGGATTGGAGTTCTTTAGTTATGAAAAGAATATGTATAAAACGAGCTTGTGAGTCCTGAAGCAATTGAAGCTGAGGGATGACCTGATCAAAGTCAAAGTCCTGTCCCGAGCCTTTGTGGCTAATCAGGCTGGTGCCTACACCGGTTTCTATGACCTGATAGAGGTATGTAAGATTACAAGAGGCATAAGGACAGTATGTAGGGAATTAGGGGTGTAGAGACATTGTGGGAAGTTCTTCAGCCACATGCTCAGTGAGAGGTGGAGAAAGCTCAACGGACAATTTGTTCCACTTCTGTTCCCGTTGCTTGTTTACTTACCAATCATACCAGAGCATTACCCACACCCACCCCGCCCATCACTATGCCAGTGCCCTCCTAGCTTCAAAATAATGTCAAATGTGCAAAGATATGTAAATGCAAATCCATTCCACTTTTGAAATAAAAACCAAAATGATTTTCCAAAATGTAGCAACAAAAAATAAAACTTTTTCATGCATTTGAATTTCTCAGCCCTTACCTTTGCTACTCACATTTAATTTTTATGCAATGCATGCTTTCCAAGGGACTCCTTTAAACATTACATATTTATCTTCAAAAGCAAGCAAGATAACAAATTTATTTTAGATATTTGTATACCTATTCTGAATGAGCAGCTATCGACTCAATCTCTGTGTTTCAACATAATCTTTTTACTGGACATAACTTTGATAACCAAATGTTAATATCATCATTTAATACTCACACAGCAAAACACCTTCGCTGCCGTCTTTTCATCAAACTGGCCGAGAATAATTCGCACATCGTTATCCTGCAACCAAAGGAAATTGTGTTTAGGAAGTAGATGTACAAAGTAATGCATTTGGCTAGAAGGACGAATTAAGAGTGATGCACGTAGAATATACTACAGAATCAGTTTAGTATAACTGAGCCTTGAAATTTCTTACCCAGTGATATTCTGGGAGTACTTGCCACTAAAGAACTGCATTGTCTCAAGGACAACTAGGGTTGGGCGATAAACTCTGGCCTTACCAGCAACGCTCTTATCCCATATACTGAATAAAAGAAAACACTTTTTCTACATCTAAGGAGCCACTCTGGATGATATCACATCAGCCACATATCATACTTCCTTTGAGGTTCAATTTCCTTTGATGTCAAATGTTTTTGATCATGTTGGAATGAAACACAATTACCTACTGCATATTATGACAATGTCATCCATTCTTTAGAAAATTCTCATTATTTGGAATTATTAAAAGTACTGATGGAAAAAGAAATCTCCTCAGGCAGTGGTATACAGCAGATGGAACTGTATCAGTGGCCCATGGAATGGGAACTTTTGATATTCAATTTAATTTCATTGGAGGCCAATAAAATCAAATGAGGCACTGCTTATAACATGGGGCTAATCAAATAGCACCAATTTTGTATCACCATTGAAGATAAATTTCTTCTACAAATTTCCAAAGGTATTCCAGTGACTGGTAGTGCTTAGAAACTTGATCCCCAGCACAACTGCCAGGGGTTTAGTCTGAGCGATGTTTTGAATTGACATTTTCCACATCATTTGCTAATATTTATAAACTGGAAGATTACTTTGTATCAACCTCTTTCTTGGCACTTTCTAGTTCATTTTCATATTTCAAACCTGTTGCTAGGGGTGAGTTTTACGGTGTCACACTACCGTGCCCAGGATCTAAAAGATTAATTTGCTTCTCAGCATCCAGAAGTGAACATAATATTACAATCTGACCAATTTTCTCAAACTTAGCGTTTACTTTGGTAATGCTAGTGTTCTACTGAAGCAACCAGAATGTATACTTCTAATAAACAAAACTATAAATTAATAACCGAATAATAGACCAAAACCATAAAATGACTGTGTGGCTAAGCATAGTTCAAATGCCATCCATAAATTTGTAACGACCATTGTTGGCAGAATTTCAGATGGTGACGAGAGGGCATATAGGAGCGAGATATACCAGCTAGTTGAACGGTGTCACAGCAACAGCTCAGAGTTAGCAAGACCAAAGAGCTGATTGTGGACTTCAGAAAGGGTAGGACAAGGGATCACAAACCTCTCCTTGTAAAGGGATTGGAAGTGGAGAGAGTGAACAGTTTCAAGTTCCTGGGTGTCAATATTTCTAAGGACCTAACCTGGGTGCAAGATATTGATGCAGCTATAAGAAGGCAAGACAGCGGCTATAGTTCATTCAGAGTTTGAGGAGGTTTGCTGTATCAACTAAAACACTCAAAAACTTCTACAAATGTACTGCGGAGAACATTCTGACTGGCTGTGTCAGCATCTGGTATTGGGGGGAAGGGGCTACTGCACAATACTGAATTAAGTTGCAGAAACATGTAAAATTAGTCAGCTTCATCATAGCCTCTGTAATATCCAAGCCATCTTCAAGGAGTGGTGCCTTACGAAAGTGGTGCCCATTATTAAGGACCCTCACCACCCAGGACATGCTCTGTTACCTTGAAGGCACACACTGAACGATTCAGGAACAACTTTTTCCCCTCAGCCATTCGAATTCTAAATGGATATTGAACTCATGAACACTACCTCATTACTTTTTTTATTTCTGCTTTTTTGCACTACTTATTTTTAACTTAACTGTTTAATAGACATAATATACTTACTGTAGTTCAGTATCTTTGCTCTACATTTATTTACCCCCTGGAGCACATCCTCAGCAGATGCGCAAGGGCACTTGGTAAGGGACGGTACAGATGGAGGCATGATCAGGTCCTGAAGACCATCACTGAAGCCGTCAGCGCAGGAGTTGAGTGGGCGAAGCAGTCCCGCCCCTCCAAGCAGACCATTGCCTTTGTCAGAGCTGGGGAGCAGCCAATACCTGCCAAAAGAACATCTGCAGGCATTCTGACCTCTGCAAGGGACTGGCAGCTGTTGGTGGACCTCGAAGGGCAGCTGAAGTTCCCCAACCATATCGCAGCCACCACCCTGCGACCAGACATTGTCCTAGTGTCTGAGTCTACCAAGCAAGTGGTGCTGCTGGAGCTGACAGTCCCATGGGAAGATCGCTTGGAGGAGGCCTTTGAAAGGAAGCTCTCCAAGTACGCAGTACTGGTCAGCAACTGTCAGCAGGCTGGATGGAGAGCGTGGTGTCTCCCAGTGGAGGTTGGTTGTAGGGGATTTGCAGCCCATTCCTTAGCCAGAGCCGTCAGCAATTTGGCCACCGAGGGAGAGAGGAAGAGGAGAGCCATCCGCAGTACCACCGATGCGACAGAGAGGGCCTCAAGATGGCTGTGGCTCAAAAGAGAGGAGCCATGGAGTCATAAGTAGCCAGCCATCTGGACACAAGCTGGGGTCTGATCGGCCCCGGCTGGGTCACCTGGAGGAGGTTGTATGATGTTGAAAGACCCGAAACACCCGATGATTCCAGGAACATCACGGAAGATGTGTCCAGAAGCACCAGTAGATGTATGTACACAGCATCATGTATTTCATTGTACTACTGCCGTAAAGTTAACGAATTTCTCAATGTATGCCAGTGATATTAAACCTGATTCTGATTCAGAAATCTATGTTGCCTATTTATTTGCTTACTATTTGAAATTTATTTTCTTATACAATTTCACATTTTATGAAAAAAAATCACTGATGCAATACAATATTCTCTAATGACAAAAGTACAGCATATGTTCAGGAACACACATCATTCCCACATGTAAAGAACAGGAAAGCATTCACAAGCATGAAGGCTTGAGATTTTAAAGTGAGGAAGATGTGAGAGGTGTTTGTAAATAAGTACTAACTTCAATCAACATTTTAATGGCAGATAAACGGTTTTGAACATTGTTCATGTCGGCCTGAAGGAGAGATGACTTATATACTGCCATTTATAGAAAACTGGAGTCTCTATTTCTTCTGAGCATTTAAGCAAGGAAGAATGGGCAAGAATCTACAAGCAAATGCTCCTGACTGACACAATCCAAGGTACAGGGGTACAAGTAGAGGTGGCACTGAAGCTCAGTGCAGCCACCTCAAAAGGTTTGGACCAAAGCCTAGGACACAGGACATGGAGGAGGAGGGCTCTGTGTAACAGCTTCTTAAATGTCTCAAAGGCAACTTGTTCCAGGAGGAAACATGGGCATTAATTAATTTCAATATAATAAATGAATGGGACAATGAATGTAGAGAAAGAGATGTACCAAATATATTTCTCATACAAACTCGTATGAATAAGGTGCAGTTTTGAACTAAAAACACCACCTGCTCACAGATTGGTTTTAACACTATTTCACATTCAGCTTCACAGAGCCATGTGGAATGTTAGGCTTGCTTGGGTTGGCAGACTGAACACTCCCGGCAAAAAAATTACTAGAGAGAACTGAAGTCTTCTGTGTACATTGCTGTATCCGTGCTCTTAGCCACAGTTACTTTCATCTATTCAGGAAATGAATACAAGGCAAACACGAGGAAATCTGCAGATGCTGGAAGTTCAAGCAACACACACAAAATGTTGGTGGAACGCAGCAGGCCAGGCAGCATCTATAGGAAGAAGCACAGTCGATGTTTCGGGCCGAGACCCTTTTTCAGGACGAAAGGTCCCGGCCTGAAACGTCGACTGTGCTTCTTCCTATAGATACTGCCTGGCCTGCTGCTTTCCACCAGCATTTTAAATGTTTACAAGGAATACTTTTACAGAAAGTAACATTTGTCAAACCAAGTGATACATTTCAGTTTGTACTCAAGCAGGTAAACTGTCTTCGGGAATAAATTTGCAATGTACCAAAGCCCTACCTGCAAGAGGACCACAACTTGCTATATGGTTCAAAGGCTTTCGTGCCTCAATGACCCAGTGGGCTATGCTGGTTGGAGTCAGGGCTTTATGCTTTGGCTCCTGGCAGGGTCACCCACGCTAAACAGAGAGTCCAGACTAAGAGTGGTCCACCGGTCCTCCAGGGTTCAGGGGTTCAGCTCAGGGCTAACAACCCTGCCTGGTCAAATAAAACTGTTACAGAAACAGCAATGCTTCTACATTTGTGTGCGATGGTATTCCTGAGTCTCCACCCAGGACTTACATGACTGACAGTAGTGAAAATGGAGCTGCTGACATGATGAAGGAAGCCCTGAACATCGCTGGAGACGGAAGACTTTCTTTGCTGCCTAGCAGTGTAACAGGCAGTAGGTAGGTAGGTAGGTACCAAAGCCAAACTACAGGATACACCGATTTCACAAGATCTAACACAGGTGAACCTCTCTGAGCCACACTACACAATATTCTGGAGATAAATGCAAATGACCAACAGCTTTAATGGCCTGTCTCTCTCTTTCTCCTTCTCTTGATGTCATCTCTAGCTCTCAGCACTAGTCGTGACCGAACTCAAGATTCCTATTTGCACCAAGATGTTGCCCTTTTACACCAGTACCTTTTCTTCCCCCAGTGGTACCAGCCTGTACCTTCTTACCTCTCATGAACTTCAGCCTAGGCACATACCTTAGAAATAGAGACAGCAGGTTTGCATGAAAGAAAACATTCCTTATCAGTATGTAATCTCAAGTATGTGTGTCCATGCACATCTTCAAGCTATTCCATGTTGACACCATTTTGTCTTACAACTTACAAGTTGTGGTACATATTTTAGCATATACTAAGGAAGAACCAAATTTAACTCCTTCCTTACACTACCTCAATATCTATATGCTTCAATAAATTCACCACTAATTCAATATTCTAGAGAATATGCAGTAAATGAATGTGCTTAATCTATCCTTATTAGATAATTACTTTATTTTATAGACCTTCTTTGCACTGCATACAAGTTCTTGCTTTTAACTGGAGAGCTATATACACTACTCACTGTGATCTTGTCAAAACCCTGATATCTGAAAGAAAACTTCCCTACTTCATTTCCTTCCTAATAAAGGCCAACATTTTGAATCACTTGCTGTGCTGAATACTGAATTTTTTTCTGTTGTACGAGGACACCCTCTTTGATCTGACTATCAACACTAGAAAGCTTGCATATTTTAAATAATATTCCTCAGTACTATTCTTCATACTTACTATGTTGAAATCTTACAGGGTAACCAAACCCTGTAATAAAAATGAAATCAAAAGCACCACTTCAAACTATTTCATGCCAGCAAAATGAAACATTCAAATGGCTATTGTTCAGGGTAATCAGCATAATTAACATGTGAACAATGGAGGAATAACATCTTGGAATCTGGTTGAAGGCTGGAGTGGTTTTTGAAGTTCATTTAACAGGAGGATGGATAGAACAGATCAAATAACCTTCCAACATCTTGCCAGCTTGGCACACTCTGCCCCTTGAAGTAGCCATATTTCAGATATTTATCATTGCAGTTACTAATGAGTTCATTATATCAGCAGTTTCTATTATTATTGTGTTGAAATAATCACCTTCTTGCTATGAAATGCTCCTTGGAAACGGGTCTCTGCAATCACAATAAGATAGATTGCTCCATTCAGAGCAAAACTGTTATGTTATAACAACTTTAACTCTGCTTTGCTTGAACCTTGCCTTCCTTTTATAGTCCAAAAAATCCATTCATTTTTGTCTGGAATATAGTTAATTCATCCATAATTCTCCTGGGCAGGACATTCCAAAGATTCAGGAGAATTCCTCCTCATCTTGGTCATAATCTTTCAATGTGGCAGCAGCTCTGGACCTGGTATAATCAATAGTTTCTATCCCCGCTGTGTGCCTATGTCTTGTCCTTTGAAGTGAAATTTCAGCTGCAACAGCTGCAAGGCTCCTTTGCAAGGGCGCCTAATGAATACACGATCCTTGCTACAGATCTGTAAAAGCCTCAAAGTCACAGTGAAACTTGGTGGTCCTGAGCCAATAATGGATGAGATTGCAAATCAACTGAATTAATACAACACTTGTCAATACAGTCCAAAATTATTTCACTGATTTTTATTTTACAAACTCATTCCTTTTGATGGTTGGATTTGTTTCTTCCATATGCCGTATGTGCTTTGGTATTACAATAATAAGTACTGGGTAAATAAAGTAATATCTAATAGGTCAGAAATGCTGCTTTTCTGGTACCAAAGTCCCAAATGTTCCACATGACCCGATATTCTACGTAGATTGGAACTATGATCTTGTGGCCATTACAGAGACTTGGAGGTCTCAGGGGCAGGAATGACTGTTGAGTGTGCCGGGCCGAAGATGTTTTAAAAGGGACAGGAAGGGAGGCAAAAGAAGTGGGGGGGGGGCAGCACTGCTAATCAGGAATATTATCACAGCTGCAGAAAAGGAGGAAGTCATGAGGGATTGTCTACTGAGTCATTGTGGGAAGAAATCAGAAACAGGAAGGGGGTAATAACTCTACTGGGTGTTTATTATGGATTCCCCAATAGTAATAGAGACGTGAAGGAGCAGATAGGGAGGAAGATTCTGGGATGTTGCAATAATAATAGGGTTGTTGTAATGGGTTATTTTAACTTTCCTAATATTGACTGGCATCTCCTTAGAGCAAGGGATTTAGATAGGGTGGAGTTTGTTAAGTGTGTTCAGGAAGGTTTCCTGATGCAATATGTAGATAAGCCAATTAGAGGAGAGACTGCACTTGATCTGGCTTTGGGAAATGAATCTGCTCAGTTGTCAGATCTCTCAGTGGGAGAGCATTTTGGAGGCAGTGATCACAACTTTATTTTCTTTACCATAGTACTGGAGAGGAACAGGAGCAGAGAATTTGGGAAGAGATTTAATTGGGGTAGGGGGAAATATGATGCTAATAGGCAGGAACTTGGGAACATAAATTTGGAGCAGATGTTCCCAGGGAATGCATAAACACAAAATAATCTGCAGATGCTGGGGTCAAAGCAACACTCACAACACGCTGGAGGAACTCAGCAGGTCGGGCAGCATCCGTGGAAAAACCCGGTCGACGTTTCGGGCCGGAACCCTTCGTCAGGATTGTAGGGGGAAGGGGCAGAGGCCCTATAAAGAAGGTGGGGGGAGGGTGGGAAGGAGAAGGCTGAAAAACCAGTAAGGGGAAAGATAAAGGGATGGGGGAAGGAAGGCAGGGAGGTGATAGGCAGGAAAGGTAAAGAAAGAATGGGGGAAAACACAATGGATAGTAGAAGGAGGCGGAACCATGAGGGAGGTGATAGGCAGCTGGAGGAGGGGGTAGAGTGACATAGGGATAGGGGAAGGGAGGGGGAGGGAATTACCAGAAGTTGGAGAATTCTATGTTCATACCAAGGGGTTGGAGACTACCTAGACGGTGTATGAGGTGTTGCTCCTCCAACCTGAGTTTAGCCTCATCATGGCAGTAGAGGAGGCCGTGTATGGACATATCTGAACGAGAGTGGGAAGCAGAGTTGAACTGGGTGGCTAATGGGAGATCCTGTCTGTTTTGGTGGACGGAGCGGAGGTGCTCGACGAAGCGGTCCCCCAATCTGCGTCGGGTTTCACCGATGTAGAGGAGGCTGCACCGGGAGCACCGAATGCAATAGATGACCCCAACAGACAAGTGAAGTTTTGCCTCACTTGGAATGACTGTTTGGGGCAGTGAATGGTGGCAAGAGAGGAGGTGTAGGGACAGGTGTAGCACTTGCGCTTACAGGGATAAGTGCCAGGTGGGAGATCCGTGGGGAGGGACGTGTGCACCAGGGAGTCACGGAGGGACCGTTCCCTACGGAAAATGGGGAGGGGTGGAGAGGGAAAGATGTGCTTAGTGGTGGGGTCCTGTTGAAGGTGGCGGAAGTTGCGGAGGATAATGTGCTGGACCCGGAGGCTGGTGGGGTGGTAGGTGAGGACAAGGGGAACTCTGTCCCTGTTGTGGTGGCGGGAGGATGGGGTGAGAGCCGAAGTGCGGGAAATGGAGGAGATGCGGGTGAGGGCACCATTGACGATAGCAGAAGGGAAACCACGATCCTTAAAGAAACAGGGCATTTGAGACGTCCTGGAACGGAAAACCTCATCCTTGGAGCAGATGCGGTGGAGACGGAGGAACTGGGAATAGGGAACGGCATTTTTACATGTGGCGGAGTGGGAAGAGGTATAGTCGAGGTAGTTATGAGAGTCAGTGGGCTTGTAGAAGATGTCAGTGGACAGTCTGTCTCCAGAGATGGAGACCGAGAGATCATAGAAACATAGAAAATAGGTGCAGGAGTAGGCCATTCGGCCCTTCGAGCCTGCACCGCCATTTATTATGATCATGGCTGATCATCCAACTCAGAACCCAGCCTTCCCTCCATACCCCGTGACCCCTGTAGCCACAAGGGCCATATCTAACTTCCTTTTAAACATAGCTAATGAACTGGCCTCAACAGTTTGCTGTGGCAGAGAATTCCACAGATTCACCACTCTCTGTGTGAAGAAGTTTTTCCTAACGTCGGTCCTAAAAGGCTTCCCCTCTATCCTCAAACTGTGACCCCTCGTTCTAGACCTCCCCAACATCGGGAACAATCTTCCCGCATCTAGCCTGTCCAATCCCTTTAGGATCTTATACGTTTCAATCAGATCCCCCCTCAATCTTCTAAATTCCAACGAGTACAAGCCCAGTTCATCCAGTCTTTCTTCATATGAAAGACCTGCCATCCCAGGAATCAATCTGGTGAACCTTCTTTGTACTCCCTCTATGGCAAGGATGTCTTTCCTCAGATTAGGGGACCAAAACTGCACACAATACTCCAGGTGTGGTCTCACCAAGGCCTTGTACAACTGCAGTAGTACCTCCCTGCTCCTGTACTCGAATCCTCTCGCTATAAATGCCAGCATACCGTTCGCCTTTTTCACCGCCTGCTGTACCTGCATGCCCACTTTCAATGACTGGTGTATAATGACACCCAGGTCTCGTTGCACCTCCCCTTTTCCTAATCGGCCACCATTCAGATAATAATCTGTTTTCCTATTTTTGCCACCAAAGTGGATAACTTCACATTTATCCACATTAAATTGCATCTGCCATGAGTTTGCCCACTCACCCAACCTATCCAAGTCACCCTGCATCCTCTTAGCATCCTCCTCACTGCTAACACTGCCACCCAGCTTCGTGTCATCCGCAAACTTGGAGATGCTGCATTTAATTCCCTCATCCAAGTCATTAATATATATAAGGGGACTTGCAACTTCATCGACTTTACTTCTAACTTCCACCCAGCCCTCAAATTCACGTCGACCGATCTTTTCCATGGATGCTGCCCAACCTGCTGAGTTCCTCCAGCGTGTTGTGAGTGTTCCCAGGGAATGCATGGCAGAAATGTGGCAAATGTTCATGGCGTTCTGCAGAGGTATGTTCCATTGAGGCAGGGAAAGGATGGTAGGGTAAAAGAACCAAAGTGTACAAAGGATGTAGAAAATCTAGTTAAGAAGTGAAAAAAAGCTTATGAAAGACTCAAGAAACTAGGTACTGTTAGAGCTCGAGAAAATTACAAGTGTGTCAGGAAGGAGCTAAAGAATGAGATTAGGAGAGCTAGAAGGGGCCATGAGAAGGCCTTGGTGAGTAGGATTAAGGAAAGCACCAAGGCATTCTGCAAATATGTGTAGAGCAAGAGGATGAGCTGTGTGAGATTAGGATCAATCAGGAACGAGAGTGGAAACATGTGCATGGAGTTGGAGGGTATTATGGAAGTAATGAATACTTTGCTTCAGTATTCACCAGTGAAAAGGACTTTGATAATTCTGGGGATGACTTACAGCAGACTGAAAAGCTTGAGCATATAGACATTAAGAAAGAGGATGTGCTGGAGCTTTTGAAAGGTATTAAGTTAGATAAGTCGCTGGGACCAGACAAGATATACCCTGGGCTACTGTGAAAAGTGAGGGATGAGGTTACTGAGTCTCTGGCAACGATCTTTGCTTCAGAGGATTGGAAGGTTGCAAATATTGTTCTCCTGTTCAAGAAAGGGAGTAGAGATAACCCAGGAAATTATAGACCAGTGAGTCTTACTTCAGTGGTGGGCAAGTTGTTGGAGAAGATCCTGAGAGGCAGGATTTATGAGCATTTGGAGAGACATAACCTGATTAAAAATAGTCAGCATGGCTTTTTCAAGGGCAGGTCATGCCTTACGAACCTGATTGCAGTCTTTGAGGATCTAACAAAACACATTGATGAAGGTAGAGCAGTGGATGTAGTGAATATGAATTTCAGTAAGGCATTTGATAAGGATCCCCATGCAAGGCTCATTCAGAATGTAATGAGGCATCGGATCCAAGGAGACCTTACTTTGTGGATACAGAACTGGCTTGCCCACAGAAGGCCCAAAGGGTAGCTGTAGATGGTACTTATTCTGCATGAAGTAAGGCGACCAGTGGTGTTTCACAGGGATCTGGATCTGTGCTGGGATGCCTCCTATTTGCGATTTTTAGAAATGAGTTGAACGAGGAAGTCAAATGGTTGGTTAGTAAGTTTGCTAATGACACAAAGGTTGGAGATGTTGTGGATAGTCTGGAGGGTTGTCAGAGGTTGCAGAGCGACATTGATAGGATACAGAACTGGACTGAGAAGTGGCAGATGGAGTTCAACCCAGTTAAGTATGAAGTGGTTCATTTTGGTAGGTCAAATTTGAAGACAGAATATACTAAGGCTCTTGGGAGTGTGAAGGATCAGCGAGATCTTGAGGTCCATGTCCATTGGACATTCAAAGCTACTGCGCAGTTTGACAGTGCTGTAAAGAAGGTGTAGGATGTGTTAGCCTTCAACCATGACATTGAGTTCAAGACACATGAGGTAATGTTACAGCTATATAAGACCTTAGTTAGACCCCACTTTGAGTACTGTGCTCAGTTCTGGTCACCTCATTACAGGAAGGATGTGGATACTATAGAGAGTGTGCAGAGGAGATTTACATTGCTGGATTGGAGAGAAAGCCTCATGAGAATAGGTTGAGTGAACTTGGCCTTTTCTCCTTGGAGTGTCGGGGGATGAGAGCTGACCTGATAGAGGTGTATAAGATAATGAGAGGCATTGATTGTGTGGATAGCCAGAGTCCTTTTCCCAGGACTGAAATGGCTAACACAAGGGGGCAAAGTTTTAAGGTGCTTGGAAGTAGGTACTAGGGGGATGTCAGACGTAAGTGTTTCACGCAAAGAGTCGTGGGTGCGTGGAATGCAGTGCCAGTGACGGTGGTGGAGGTGGATATGATAGGGCCTTTTACGAGACTCTAGACAGGTATATGGAGCTAAGAAAAATAGAGGGCTATGCTTAGGGAAATTCTAGGCAGTTTCTACAGTAGGTTACATGTTCAGCACAACACTGTGGGCCGAAAGGCCTGTAATGTGCCGTAGATTTCTATAGAGTAGTGTTTAACTGTAGTAAGAGTTGTTTGGGTGTTTGTGGGTCCTAAATCACATATTGTGGAGAAACTTTCTTTTATTCCAAAGTGTTTGTGCATTGTGAGGCTAAAATACTCTTATTTCATTAGACTATATAGTAACATTTCTTTCTTTAAACTTGCTGATGACAGCTTTGGCTGCATTCCAAGTGTCAAGGTTGTTAATTATCACAGTGGGTAATCACAATGAATCCACAAGGTTGAAACCTATTCAATTACTTTTTGAAAATGCTAATATTAAGGTCTCTCATTGTGTGAACCCTATTTACTAACCTTTACTTGTTTGATATTCCAAGGAATTATTTCCAAAAAGATACCTGTAATATGTTAATAACCAGAAGTAAACATTTCCTTATGGTGACAATAGGAAAATGCAATGACAGTTTCTGGAAGTAGCAACATTATAACACTCATACGTTGCTGTGGTGGTAGAGAATAAAACAGTAGGGGAACAGGTTTGAAGGGATTGCTCTACTGGGATCTGGCAAAGACTAAATAAGTTGAATGATCTCCTTCCAAGTGATAACAAGCATTTCAAAAATATCTTCATGGAAAGAATAGAGCTGATGCTGCATCACCAATGGACGTCCAGGCAGGAAAGATTGGGAGATGAGTCATTCTGCGTGGTTGATGCAGGAAGGTGTAATGAGTTTCAAAGGAATAAATAATGTTTTCACTGTTTTCATTCCATCCTTTCCAAAAGAAGAATCTCTTTGCTCAGTCTAAAGTTCCCAACACATGGAAAATCATTGAGGTACACATACAATTACAATTTTAACAAATACAGCAGGAAGATTCTATATTTCTCCCACCTTCTCTCTGTCTTAGTCAGAGCACAAATGCCATTGCAATTAACTTGATGTAGTAGAAACATTAAGAATTCTAACCTTGAGACTTGCAGGAAGCAGCATAGACATATAGCATGCACAAAACTGAGGTCTCCTTAATAATAACATAAGTGCCGATGATACAAGCTAATTAAAGAGTGTTTTCTTTTCTTCCTCACAAACTTCCTATGCCTCTTTTCCCTCCTGTTAAGAGTCTTCATCCTTAAATACAAGCATTTCTTCCTGCCTCATCTCTGTTGGATGAGTTTGTACAATGTTGTAACAGCTTTCTGGGCTGTAGGTTTTCTATGTTTCAAAGAGAACCTTGGATGTTAAGGGAAGTGAAGAATTTAATCAAGAAGAAAAAGGAAAAGGAAAAGTATGTGAAGCTTAGGAAGCTAGAATCAAACGGAGCACTTGGGGATTATAAAGAAGCCAGAGAAAAAAACTCAAGAAGTGAATTAGGAAAGCCAGCAGAGGCCATGAAAAGTCCTTGGCAAGTAGGATTAAACAGAATCCCAGGGCACTTTATACATACATCAAAAATAAGAGAATAACTAGGGAGAGGGTGGAACAACTCAAGGATAAATTAGGGAACATTTGCTTGGATGCAAAGGATGTGGGTGAAATCCCTACTGAGTACTTTACATCAGTATTTACCAAGAAGGATGTAGAGGACAGGGAAATCAGTGCCAAGAGTATTAATATGCTAGGGCATATTGAAGTCAAGGAATAAATAACGTTGGGTCTCTTAAGGTACTTTAATGTGGCTAAGTCTCCAGTGTTATGTCTAGTAACTCTAAAACAGAATACCAACTGAAAGAAAAAAAAGCCAGGAGATGAGTGTCTGCTTCATTTTTTATTTTATTAAGGTGAACCTTTATGACGTGGTGACGTGATGACAAATACCATTCATGTACTTTTACATTTTGCCCATAATGAATTATATAAACAAGGAATGCTTAAACAAACAAGATATTCATAATATCAAATGCACAACATTCCTCCCTGCTTAGTTATAAACTCCAACTTAATAAAGATGCACTTATAATACAACTACTGTATAGAATCCACAGCACAGTAAATTTTAAGTTGACCTATTCAGGCCTAAATATTTAATCGCTGAGGAGAATTTCTTATTCTTGTGGATTAACGCATTTCCTGACAAGAGAGGTCACTGGTCACTTTACTTGGCAGGTTGGACTTGTGGCTGTGAAACCATCTCAGGTTTTGGGGCCTCCTCCGCAGTCGCTGTTGGTGTTGACTCTGCAACTGCAGGAAGTGGTTCTGACCACTCTGGACACCTTTCTTTTCCAAGCTGCTCTTGGCATGTTGCGGACTTGCTGGCATCCCAAAGAGTGCATGGCAAGCTGTTTGATATGCTAATATCTCACAGGCCACTAGACAAATCGATGCACCAAAGCGTACTTTTTAAGCATGCCTAGGTGACCAGCATTTGGCTCCTCCAACACTTTAGCTCTCAGCTTGGATGGTACAACAACTCTCAATCTCCACATAAGGCAAACTGGGTTAAGGGGAAGTTCATCCCAGAGCTGGTAAGAATAAGGGAACTGTGATTTCTGCTGTACATTACAGCCATTTTGGTTGCCATGTGCACGTGAGACAGTGTAGGGTCTTTTCTGGTTTCCCTTTGTATTATCTCCAGCCTAATAGCGAGACTTTCAAATTGCATTAGGGAGAATAGGAGTGTGGTCTTCTGCAAATTTTTCAGAAAGTTCCTTTTCCAAGAGTAAATGGGACAACGCATTTCCACGATTAGTCGTCCTCTGGAATTCATTTGTAGTTGTGTCCTCCAAGAAACAGCCCATCTTTGCATTCATGCTGCTGTTAGTGGAATACCCTTTTGTGGTTCGAAAACGAACACCAGGGGTTGATGAGCAGTACCGAGGGTAAAGTCTCTCCCATGCAAGTACTGGTTGAAATGTTTTACACCCCAATCAAGACTCAAAGCCTTCATGCCAATCTATGCGTAAATTTACTCTGCAGCAGTAAGGGAATGTGATGCAAAGAATATAAGACTATAAGATATAGGAGCAGAAGTAGGCCATTCGGCCCATTGAGTCTGCTCCGCCATTCAATCATGGGCTGATCCAATTCTTCCAGTCATCCCCACTCCCCCGCTTTCACCCCATACCCTTTGATGGCCCGGCTAATCAAGAACCTATCTATCTCTGTCTTAAATACACCCAATGACTTGGCCTTCCCAGCCACTCAAGGCAACAAATTCCACAGATTTACCACCCTCTGACTAAAGAAATTTCTCCGCGTCTCAGTTCTAAAAGGATGTCCTTCAATCCTGAAGTCCTGCCCTCTTGTCCTAGAATCCCCTACCATGGGAAATAACTTTACCATATCTAATCAGTTCAGGCCTTTTAACGTTTGGAAGGTTTCTATGAGATCCCCCCTCAATCTCCTGAACTCCAGGGAATACAGCCCAAGAGCTGCCAGATGTTCCTCATACATAACTTTGGGGTCTACACTTCCATCACTCATAACACGTGATATGACTGCACCTAGACCCCTTCACTGGACAATGTGTATCATAATGTGTAAATACAGTCACCATTTACTTTATCTTTTAGAAAGCCATCTCACGCTGCTTTGCCTATTCCTTCCTGATCTGTAGTGATGAGTTCAAGGGTTGGACACATTAGCCAGGTTTGGCAGGAACCTGTTATAGTGATTGATTATCCTAAAAAGGACTTCCTGTTCACATTTGTTACTTCGTTCTCTGAGCCTATATTCTTCTATTCTTTTTAACATTGTCTTGAGATTTTGGAGATGCTCCTTGTCATCATCATTAGTAACAATGATGTCTTCCAGGTAACTCTGTGTGCCAGGGTAGCCTTGCAGTACCTGATCCATAGATTTCTACCAGAATGAAGGTGCAGAAGGTGACAGGATAAGATGCATCTGCTGCCTTGCTTGTGTGAGCTAACAATAACTAGCAATAAATCATGCCGGCAATGAGGTATTGTTAACCTTTTTCTGAGATTGTCTAGCAAACAGAAGAACTGATTGTAGAAGTGCATTTCGAACTTTGT
This sequence comes from Mobula hypostoma, assembly GCF_963921235.1. Lineage (NCBI taxonomy): Eukaryota > Metazoa > Chordata > Chondrichthyes > Myliobatiformes > Myliobatidae > Mobula > Mobula hypostoma. The sequence goes on from NC_086099.1 coordinate 148,957,644, forward strand.
GTTTCACACAGGAATATTGGTAGACTTGTTGATACGCAACAAGTGCTTCTTGAAATCGCGGTCCAAGTATGCTTAGCTGTTGGCTATTGCCCAAAATTTACTGCATAAGTTTACGACGTTAACTGACATTGATGAAGTCTTAGGACAATGGCTCCCTGTGATCACGTAATAAAGGGATTAACCTTTCACCAAGGTCAATGTCTTTATTTCTGTTGCCTAACAGAGTAAAGTCTCTCACAGTAAATTGGTGACAAAATTCTTTTACAGTAAAATATGATAAAAACAGAGTAAATTTTTTGACCATCCTGAAAGTGAGATGATCATTTGTGGGAACAACAGAAGTAGAATGAGTGCAGTTACCCCTTTTGTTCAAGAGCCTGATGGTTAAGGGCTGGTAACTGTTCTTGAACCTGGTGGTGTGAATCCTGAGGCCCTTGTACTTTTTACTCGATGGCAGCAGTGAGAAAAGTTTATGCCCTGGGTGGTGAAGATCTTTGGTGATGGATGCTGCCTTTCTAAGGCAACATTTCATGTAGATGTGCTCAGTGGTCAGGAGGATTTTGCCTGTAATGTTCTGGGCTGAATTCACTACTTTTTTTTGCTCAAAGGCATTGGTGTTCCCATACTATACCATAATGCAGCCAGCCAGCACACTTCCAACCACACATCTATAGAATTTAGCTAAGGCTTTTGATGACATGCCGAATCTGCATAGACTCCTGAGAAAGTAGAGGTGCTGTTGTGCTTTTTTCACAAATATATTTATATGATGGGTCCAGGACAGGTCATCTGAGATAGTGACACCCAGGAATTTAAAGTTACTGACCCTCTCCACCTCTGATCCTCTGATAATTACTGGCTCATGGACCTCCAGTTTCCTGAAGTCTAGAATCAATTCCTTGGTCTTATTGATATTCAGTGAGAGGTTGTTATTACACCACTCAGCCAAATTTTCAATCTCCCTCCTGTATGCTGACTCATCACCACCTATGATACAGCCCACAACAGTGGTATCATCAGCAAACTTGTATATGGTGTTGGAGCTGTACATAGCCACCCAGACGTAGGTGTAAAGAGAAGAGCAGGGGGCTAAGCACACATCCCTGCAATGCTCCTGTGCTGATGGAGAACATGGAGAAGATATTTTGCCAATCCAAACAGACTGGGGTCTATAAGTGAGGAAATCCAAGATACAGTTGCACAAGGGGTATCGAGGCCTAGGTCTTTGAGGTTACACTGATTAGTTTTGAGGAGATGATGGTGTTAAATGCTGAGCCGTAATTGATAAAGAACATTTTGATGTATGCATCTTTGCTGTCCAGATGTTCCAGGGTTGTGTGAAGAGCCAATGAGATAGCATCTGCTGTAGACCTGTTGCTTTGATAGGTGAAGCAGAGCGGATCCAAGTTGCCACTCAGACAGGAGCTGATATGCTTCAACACCAGCCTCCGACACGACTCCATCACTGTGGATGTAAGTGCCACTGGGCGATAGTCATTGAGGTAGGTTACCATGCTTTTCTTGGCGCACCAGTATGATTGAAGCCTATTTGAAGCAGGTGGGTACCACACACTGCCAGAGAGAGCGGTTGAAGATATCTGTGAATACACCAGCCAGTTGGTCAGCCCAGATCTTCAGTACTCAGCCAGATACTCCATCTGGACTGGATGCTTTCCTTGGATTCACTCTGTTGAAGGCAGCCCGCATGTCAATTTCAGATACTGGGAGCAAACAATCATCGGGAGACATGGGGGGGGTGGGGGGCGCAATAATTCCTCCCAGTTCTGGTGATCAAAGTCACCATAGAAGGCATTGAGTTCATCTGAAAGTGAAGCTCTGCTGTCCCCTATGTCACAAGATTTAACTTGTAGGAGGTTATGGCATTCAAACTCTACCACAGCTGTCGAGCATCTCACGTTGATTCCTTTCTAATTCAGAATCTCCACTTCATCTGTGAGGTAGCTGTCCGGAGATCATACCTGAATCTTTTTTAGCACTCTTGATCTCCAGAACTGAATGCCTCTGTTCTGGCCCTCAGCAAATTCTGGATTTTATTGTTCATCTAGGGTTCTGATTGGGGTAAACCTGGTACAATTTTGTGAGAACGTACTTATCCACAGCTGTTTAAATAAAACAGCTTTCATCTCCATCTGTATGTAGGCCTCAGCTAAGTCCACTTTGTTGAAGTGCATTCCTCCCGAAAGGTTTGAAGAGATATCACCCATCTTGGACAGGGTGTATTGATCTACTTTCAGTACCAGGTCAATGGTGAAAATCATAACTGATTTTTACAGACCTATTCCTCTTGGCTACTAGACCATTGGCATTGTCCATGGCTCCTCTCAACCTTAGAAAGAATTCCTTCATCCTCCAAGCAATCTAGCTCACTGGCTACTTTATAACAGATGGTATAAGGAACCAGAAGGGCTTTGTAAACCTTGGGTGTGGCTTTTTCATTTAACTCTATTTTGAGTTATCCATTGCCATCTCTGAACACCGTTGTGGCATTGTCCAGTACATTTCTTAATTTGCATTCATTTGAGAATAAGAGTTCGGCACGGACTAGAAGGGCCAAGATGGCCTGTTTCCGTGCTGTAATTGTTAAATAGTTATATGTTATATGGACTCTATTGCAGGGGCTGTGGCATGCAAATAGTGGATGGACCGCCAATCAAGGTATCATTGTCTCAGCCAATCTTGGCCCCACAATGCTCGCCCTCCTGTTTTGACCACATACAGTACAAGCCCATTGTGGCTTGTTGGTTGTATTTCACTGTTACGAATGTCATTTCCACAAGAGTTACCTTTTCTGTAATATAATTTCTTAGTTTTATATGTGCAGGCTTCAGTTCAGTACCTTTTACTCTCCTCTGTGCAGTTCATTTATTTTTGACTGTCCGGCATGCTCTTTGTATGTGTCCTACTTAGTTGCACTTTCTGCAAGTTTTGCCTTTAAATCAGCACTTGTCTGGTGTATGTGAGCCTTTGCCACAACGGTAACACAACTTGTTTGGCCAGGCCTCCGCCATGACGCTGAAATTTTGTTCATGATCACTTTCATTGCTGACTGCAACTCAATTGCACTTCGGTCTGCGATTTTCTTTAATACAGCAATTTCAACTGTTCATTTAAATGCAAGCTGTGATTCAGTTAGAAGCCATTTTTGAATGCTTTCTTGTAAGATTCCACAAACTAAACAACCCCTCAGTGCATCATTAAGCCTACCACTGAACTGACAATACTTGTACAATCTCTTCCATTCAGCCATGTATGCTGAAACAGACAACTCTTCCTTTTAATTCCACTCATGAAACCTGAAGGAGCCTTGTATCTATCTGCATTGTATTCTATGTTGTTTGTTATCTTTTATTGACCGCTTAATTACATTTAATTATGCTCGATTGCATCACTTCAAGATTATATGCGTTTTTAGTTGCTCATAAAGGATTGAATACATTCCTTTGACTTTGTGGAACATCAATACTGGAGTGATTGGAGGGCATGTCATACAAGGGTAACAACTAGGCTACAAGGTTGCCAGTAGTGGCAAATGGTTTGTTTGAAATGGCCGCTACCTTCTGTCAACAAAAGATTTCGAAAGATATACCAAACAAACATCAACATTTGGCAAAATTAGAAGCACTGCAGCTAGGTACAGCTTGTGGCAACTAACGACCTTTTGTTGATTCATGCTGTTGTTTGTGGTTCTAACACAGTTTGAAATGGTCATTGTTAACTGGATGTCATGGTCTGGTCCATGAAGTTCGCATTCCGGTTCACGGTCTGGTCTGTGGTCTGTGGACTCAAGACTCCGGGTCTTCCAGCTGTCCCTTCTCTTGGTTGTTCATCATAGGCACATGATTTCCATCTTGGGGCTTGGAATATAAGTGGCCTTGGGCTCGAGTGTGGGCGGGTGGTTTGTCTTGTCAAGATTCCCTGGGAGCAACCTGCCGGTGGATAGCTAGAACGGCAACTTGCCATCTTTAGGCCATTTCCCTGGCCAGCTGAAAGGCCGTCAGCCACTCCAAGCTAGTTAGTGATCCGGCTGTTTCCGTAGCCAGCCTAGGTTGCTGGCCATAACTGCGACTCGGAGCAACTCCGATGCAGAGATGCAACTGTCTGTCATTCTTTGGTGTTTGTCTTGACTTGTCCTTGCCTCCTTGGGGTAAGTCAGGCTGTTCTGCTGTTGCCCTGTCGGAGGGGGGGGATCTGTCTTGTCTTGTCCTCGCCTCCGTGGGGTAAGTCAGGTCATTCTGTCGTTGCCCTGCGGGGGGATATGTCTTGTCTTGTCCTTGTCTCCGTGGGGTAAGTCAGGCCGTTCTGCTGTTGCCCTGCAGGGGGTCCTGTCTTGTCTTTGCCTCTGTTGGGTCAGTCCGGCCATTCTGCTGTTACCCGACAGAGGGACCTGTCCCGCCTTGGTGTGGAGATGAATTTGAGTCCCGGCTTGTCTAAGGATAAGTCCCAGCTCTATGTTGGTGTACAGTTCCCAGTCTGTCTCCGAGTTCCAGCCTCCGAGTTATCAGCCTTCACATCTCAAAACCCCAGACCCCAGCCTGTCTCCAAGCTCAAGCCTCAAGTCCCCAGCCTGTCTCCAAGCTCAAGCCTCAAGATCCCAGCCTGTCTCCAAGCTCAAGCCTCAAGATCCCAGCCTGTTTCCAAGCCTCAAGACCAAGACCGCAGCCTCAAGACCAAGACCCCAGCCTCAAGCCTCAAGCCTCTAGACCTCAGCCATGTATTGTCCTGTAGTCATGTCATGTCCTTGCCTGGTTCTGGGGCCTGAGCCCGAAGCAAGACACAGGTTTTGGGTCCTTGTCCAGTCTCTGGCTCGGAGCCCAAGCCCAGGCTCCTAGTTCATGGTTCCTAGTCCTGGTCACGCTTTCCCAAGCCCAGGCTCCTAGTGCATGGTGCCTAGTCCGGGTTCCCTGTCAATTCCATGTCCTAGTCCAAGTCTGCATTCTTGTCCCTGATCCTTGTCTGTATCCTGTCACGTCCCTACTCTAGTCAAGTCCTGTTCCCTCTACTTTAGTGTCTGTGTCCCGCATTTGGGTCTGTTCCCAATGCCCCCATTGTGACACTGGAAGTTCTATCGTATAGTTTTTGCCTCAGAGTTTGGAGCCTGGTTCTGTTGAAATGCTCCGATTACCGACATCTGAATTGAATGCCATTGTTTTTTCTGGTTTGCACACTTCGAAAACAGCATGAGTCAAGCTAGAAGCAGTGACTTTGAAGTCAGCGCTATAAGAGAAAGTAAACTTACTAGGAAAGTTTTGGCAAATAGAATTGACAGTGTTCAGAAGGAGTTCAATAAAATTGTTAAGAAGATTAAAAATTTAATACCATTAATTAGAAGTCAGCAAAAAAAAAGCAAAATGTCTCGCAAGTGCAGTCTCATTTGGACAATTTAAAAATCTTTGTAAAGATGTTGCTGAGCAATATGTTGCTGTTGTCTTTTATGCCCATCTCAGAGTAAGATAACAAACTGAAGGCTATGGAAATATTGATACTTTTGTTACTACAGTCACAGCAGAGGCTGAACAATGGTTGAAACAAACATACGATGTGGAAGGTCAATTTGCTGGAAGAAATGAAAATATTTACAAAGCCGCAGGGCATACTCTGACTAGGTATAAAGCTGCTGATTTTCTAGATGACGTACACCCTGAAGACAGTGCATCTGACATAGGTGCAGCAGGTTCTATTGCTAGCAGTGTGTCCATGAGTCTGATACCTCCTTGGCTCGCATTAGAATAGAGGCTGATTTAGTTGAGTTATGCACAAGACAACAAATGAGACCATAAGACCGTAAGACATTGGAGCAGAATTAGGTCATCTGGCCCATTAAATCTGCTCTGCCATTCAGTCATGGCTGATCCTTCTTTCAATCTCCTCCTCAACCCCAGTTCCCTGCCTTCTCCCTGTAACCTTTGATGCCATGTCCAATCAAGAACCTATCAATCTCTGCTTAAATACACCCAATGACCTGGCCTCCACAGCTGCATGTGGCAACAAATTACACAAATTCACTACTCTTTGGCTAAAGAAATTACTCCACATCTCTGTTTTAAATGGATGCCCCTCTATTTTGAGGCTGTTCTCTCTTATCCTAGACTCTCCCACCATGGGAAACATCCTTTCCGCATTTACTGTGTCTAGGCCTTTCAACATTCGAAAGGTTTCAATGAGATCCCCCCTTATCCTTCTGAATTCCAGCGAGTACAGACCCAGAGCCATTAAACGTTCCTCGTATGATAACCCTTTCATTCCTGGAATCATGCTTGTGAACCTCCTCTGGACCCTCTCCAATGCCAGCACAGCTTTTCTAAGATGAGGGACCCAAAACTGTTCACAATACTCAAGGAGAGGCCTCACCAGCCTTACAAAGCCTCAGCATCAACTTCCTTGCTCTTATATTCCAGATCTCTTGAAATGAATGCAAACATGGCATTTGCCTTCCTCACCACTGACTCAACCTGCAACCTTCAGGGTGTTCTGCACAAGGACTCCCAAGTCCCTCTGCATCTCAGAATCCTGAATTTTCTCCCTGTTTAAAAAATAATCCACACATTTATTTCTACTACTAAAGTGCATGACCATGCATTTTCCAACATTGTATTTCATTTGCCACTTTCTTGCCTATTCTCCTAATCTGTCTAAGTACTTCTGTATCCTACCTCTTTCCTCAACACTACCTGCCCCTCCACCAATCTGAAAACTTAGTAACAAAGCCATCTATTCCATCATCTAAATCATTGATATACAACATAAAAAGAAGTGGTCCCAACATCAACCCCTATGGAACACCACTATTCACTAGCAGCCAACCACAGAAGGATCCTTTTATTCCCACTCACTGCCTCCTACTAATCACCCAATACCCTAACCATGTTAGCAACTTTCCTGTAGTATTATGGGCTCTTAATTTGGTAAGCAACCTCATGTGTGGCACCTTGTCAAAGGACTTTTGAAAGTCCAAATACACAACATCCGCAGCATCCCCTTTACCTATCGTACTTGTAATCTCCTCAAAGAATTCCAACAGGTTTGTCAGGCAGGATTTTCCCTGAAGGAAACCATGCTGATTTTGTACTATTTTGTCCTGTGTCACCAAGTACTCCATCACCTCATCCTTAACAATAGACTGTAACATCTTCCCAACCACTGAGGTCAGGCTAACTGGTCTATCATTTCCTTTCTGCTGCCTTCCTCCTTTCTTAAAGAGTGGAGTAACATTTGCAATTTTCCAGTCCTCTGGCACCATGCCAGAATCCAATGATTTTCGAAAGATTACCAGTACTTTATAGAGAAATGGCAGTGAAATAGAGGGACAAACATGTGTTGGAAAAACAGGTAGAAAAACTTCGAGGAAAGATGGAGCAGCTTAGGTTGCAGCAACAAATTGCAGTGAAAGTGCTGAACGCTTGACGTGCTAAATGTGCTTCGGCAAACTGTTCTATGTTGTGAGTTCCTATGTTGACACGGCACAGACATACTCAACGTACTCAATGTCAATGTGGATACATTTGTTCCTCAAATGTCTGAGAGCCATGGCTTTGAACCCCCAGGGGTACTGCATGATGTTCACTCTCAGCCTGCACCAAGGAGGCACTCTGAACCCATGCCATATCCAATAGCGCAATGTGCTTCTGAGGACATTGATTTACAGTATGGTGACACTGGTGTTCCAGATGATAGAAGTCTAAGTAGTGTGCTGGAGGCCATAAGGATGTGAAAGGAAATAAGAAGCACAATGATGAAACAACAACACATTGCATCTCTGCCTAAAAGAGATTCAAATCTTCGCTGGCAATCCATTGCAGTATCATCCATTTATGAGGGCTTTCAAGAATAGCATTGAAGGCAAGACCGATGATTACGGTGACCGTCTCTATTTTCTCAATTAGTTCATGGGAGGTTACCCTAGAGAGCTCAACAAAGGTTACCAGCGAGCCAGTCTGGAGCAAGGATATCTAAAGGCTAAAGCTTTACTGCAGAAACAATTTAGTGATCAGCACAAAATTGCTGAGGCCTTCATGGAAAAAGGTCTTTCTTGGCTACATATCAGATCAGAAGACGTGTAAGTTTCAAGATTAGTCTTTTTCTTAGAGGCTGTTGCAATCCCATGGAAGAGGTGCAGGACAAGGGTGAGCTGGACATGCCTGCTAATATGATGATCTTGTAAAGAAATTGCCTTATAAACTGAGGGAAAAATGGAGATCAGCTGTCTGTAGACTGCAAGAAAAGCACAACCGTATGATTACATTCACTGACATTGTTGATTTTATTGATGGGCAAGTAAAGAACGCGACACACCCAATGTTTGGGAATGTACATGATGTTACATCATCAGCAGTAAGCAAAGGTGTACAAAATTAATTCACAAATTCGTTCTAAAGCTGAAGTAAGCAGCTTTGTGACTACTATGGCTATTTTGGAAAGTAAAGCTAAAACTGAGCCCAGAGCTAATGAAAGTAGTGCAGATTTGCAATAAGCCATGAAGGAATCAAACACCGCAGTAAATAATGCTCTGGTACATACTGACCTTACAGGGGCTGGTGATCATGATTGTAAACTTCCTATAATACCAGTCAGGTGAAGTCTCAGAAGAGTAGAAAGACAGTGGTTACTTATGTTTTCTTGGATCAAGGTAGTACTGCAGTGTTCTGCACAGGGAGCTTCATAAACAAGCTCAACCTAACAGGAAAAGGAACACATATTCTCTTATGCACCATGGGTCAAGAGAATGTTGTGAGTAGCTACATAATTTCAGGATTAGAAGTGCTGGCTTAGATAGTAAAAACTATTGTGAATTGCCTTACAGAGGAACGTATGCCTGTCCACAAAGGGAACATCCCTCGTCAGAGAGATCTTCAGGAATAATCTCATCTGAAGCATATTCATTTGCCAGAAACTGAGCTGCTGACAGGTGGAATGTGCCATTAAAGCCTTTGCAAGTGATTGCTGTGTTAATGATGGACCCTATCCATTCAGAATAATGCTGGGTTGGACTGTCAATGGACTTCTGAAGGAGACCATAGTGGTGGAAAAGATTATGCTCAGCCAGAGCAGACAGTTAACAGAATTTCAGTTTTGAACTTGGATGAACTTTGCAGAAAACAATTCAAGACAAATTTCCATGAACAGAGTCAAGAGAAACAATCTGGCTTGTCAAGAGAAGATCACGATCCAGGATAGACCGCTTACCGGAAAGAGTATTGAATGTTAAGATTTCATGTCTCTATCTTGGTATCATGTATTTGTAATTATTATAGCACACTAATTAGGGAGCTAGATTGTAGGAGCCATGCATCTGTTCTCTATCTCATTGTTTTGTGTGCTGCATATTTATTATGTTTATTGTGGTAGTTAGTCACATGGGTGGAGGCATGGCAAAAGCAGGGAGAATAAGTTACATATCCATGCCTTGTTCTGGACAGCTTGATTCTGGGGACTGCCAGGTGTCATATCTTTTGTTGACCGCTTAGTTGCACTTAATTACATTTAATTACACTTGATTACATTGTTTCAAGATTGTTTTGCTAGTTGCTAATAAAGGATCAAATGCATTTCTCCAACTTTGTGGAACATCATTACTGGAGTGATTGGAGGGTGCATCATACAAGGACAGTAAGCCATACTAGTCACCAGTAGCAGCAATTTGTTTGTTAGAATTTGCTGTAACAAACCTAAAGCATTCTGCAATCAATAGTGGTTTTGGTTCTAAATGTTCCTGCATTACTTTCACAATATCAGCAAAGCTAATTTTGGCTGGATTGATTTTGACAGTCAAACTTCTTACAAAACAGTATGCTTTTTCACCTATTGCACTAATCAAAACTGGCACTTGTTTCTCATCATCTATACCACTTGCTTTAAAATACTGCTCAATTTGCTCAGTATACATCAGCTGGTTATCTTTTGTGCAATTGAGTGCATCTAGTTTTCTGTGTAAGCAGCCATTTTTGCTTTTTATTTAAAATATATTATCATTATCACTCAGGATTCACTGTTTATGAACCTATTGTTTTTGTTCATTTTCTACTTTTTTATTTGAACATCTCGCTGTGCTTCTGAAGAAAAAAAGCGCAGCACTTTTTTTAAAACTTGAACAACTTGCTGTGCTCTTTAAAAATTCTAACGCTTCACCATGCTTCAACAGGTAGATCATCATTCTGGGTTTGTTTTTAAAAAAATACTTGTTGTCATTGTTATATTTTGTACCTCCAATTGAAGGAAAAACATGGAGCAGGGAGATGAATGCCTACTTTTTTACTTTAGTGAGGCACACTGTTATGAGTTAGTGGCGTGTTGACATATGTCATTCACGTACTTTTACATATAACCCATAATGGATTATGTAAACAGCAAAGAATCTTTAATCAAACTATATATTTACAATGCTACTGAAATATTAATTATGCAACACACAGGGCCTGATGGGATATACTGCAGGTTATTGAGAGAGGCAAGTGAAGAGATTTCTGGGGCCTTGTCCAATATTTTAGTGCCCTCTCTAGCCACAGTTGAGGTGCGGGAAGAATGGTGTGTAGCTAATGTTGTTCCATTGACAAAGGAGGAAACCAGGCATAATTTGGAAACTATAGAACAGTGAGTTCCTCATCAGTGGTAGGGAAGTTACTATAGAGAATTCTTACAGTTCGGATTCATGAACATTTGGAAAACCATGGTCTAATTAGAGAGAGCCAGTATGGCTTTGTGCTGGACAAGTCCTGTCTTACTAACTTGATTTTGTTTTTTGATGAGGTGATTGATGAAGTTTGAACTGTGGATGTTGTCCACATAGATTTTAGTACAGTGACAAGGGAGGCTCAGTTAGAAGATTAAAATGCATGGTTCCCATCAACGACAGAAGGTGGAGGTTGGAGGGACCTATCCTAGCTGGAAATTTGTGATTAGTGGTGTTCTACAGGGACCTATGCTGTTTGTGATGCATGTTATTGACCTGGATGAAAATGTAGATGGGTCAGTTAGTAAATTAGTGGATGATACAAAGATTGGTGGTGTTATGGATAGTGCAGATGACTGGCAAAGAATACAGTGGGACATAGATCAGTTGCAGATATGAATGGAGAAATGGCAGATGGAGTTTACCCAGCCAAATATGAACTGTTGCTCCTTGGTAGGTCAAATGTAAAGCAATAGAAAACTATTAAGGGCAAGATCCTAACAGTGTTGATGAGGAGAAGGTTCTTGTGTCCAAGTTCAGAGAAAGTGGCTACACAGGTTGATAGGATGGTTTAGAAGCCATATGGCCTTTATTAGTTGAGAAACTGAATTCAAAAGTCAGTAAGTTATGTTGCAGCTTCATAAAACTCTAGTTAGGCCACCTCTGGAGTATCGCATAGAGATCCGGTTGCCCCATTACAGTAAGGATGTTGATGCTTTGGAGAGGGTGCAGAAGAGGTTTACTAGGATGTGCTATATTGAGAAGTTGGACACACTTGGCAACATTGTTTTCTCCGGAGTGGTGGAGGCCAAGGGGAGATCTGATAGAGGTTTATAAAATTATGAGATGCATATATTGAGCAAATAGACGGTAGCTTTGCCCCAGAATTGAAATGTCTAATATCAGAGGGCATGCATTTAGGGTGAGAAGAGGTAATTTTAAAGGAGTTGTGAGAAGCAAGTTTTTTTTTTCTACACAGAGTGGTGGGTGCTTGGTATGCGCTGCCTGGGATGGTAGCAGAGGCAGATAAATTAGAGACTTCTTAAGAAATGTTTAGATAGGCACGTGAATGTGAGGAAAATGGAGGGATATGGGCATTCTGTAGGCATAAGGAATAAGGTTAAATGACCATTTGGTTTCCAATTTATTTGGTTTGGCACAACATTGTGAGGCGATGGGCCTGTTCCTGTGCTATACTGTTGTATGTTGTATGTTCTGTGTTCTAATTCTTGATGATCACAAAAAAATGAATAGGGAAATAATATCTTCATTGAATATCACTATCTATTTTGAACAGCACCATTTTATGCTCAGTTATATTTTAGAGAAACCCGATCAGCCAATGATTTCTAAATTCACATTAATTGAATTCTGAACATAATTAGAGTAGAATTTTCCTCTCATTAGAATGTTAAAAAACACATGATGTGTAAATTGATAACATTTCAAATTTACCCATTACTTCAGATTAATAAAGGACATTAAACGGTAAATGTTAGCATTCCCCTTACTTACCCTGAGCTTTCTGACACTCATACAAGGATCATTAGAGAAGCTCTCAGTGTCTGCAATTTGAATATCTGCTTTCTCCAGTTCACTGGTTAAATCATTCCTCACCTGTCAACATGAAAATGAAAGAAGATTATTACAGGCAATAATCTTATGAAGATTCAAGTGCAGAAACTTAAATTAATCTTTCAATATTCTCTCCCAGTTTAAAAACTCAGAAAATATTTACTTCTCAGACATGATTTGAAACAGTCTAAGAAAATTCTGCCGTTATCTGTCTTCAGTTACCACCAGAGGAAATTGCTGAACTGCATTTAAAGGGAGATTCTTGGACAAAACAAACAGCCCTTTCAAGGCCATAAAAGCATGCTTATTTATTTAAAATGTTCACTGCTATCCCTTGCTATGATAAGCTTCCACAACTGTCAGTCCCCTCCGTCCTGTACAAGTCTTGGTAGAGGCAGCAAAATATTAAGAGCAAGCCTGATCCCAAAGATAGGTCGCAGTTGTGAACAAAAACAATAAGTGAGGATCCTTGTTCTTTCTGCACCATTCTACTGTTGCCCGTTGTGGTGTATTAGACTCCCCTCTCAATGGAAGTGTCCTTTCCACATCCACTCTATCCAGGCCTTTCAATATTTTGTTGGTTTCAAAGGCATCTTTTCTTATCCTTCTGAACTCCATTGAGTACTGGTCTAAAGAATTAGGCATCCTCATAGATTAAGACTTTCTTTCCTAGGGTCACTTTTCTGAAGCCCTGCTGGACCCTCTCCAGGAACAGCACATCTTTCATTAGATATGGAGCCCAAAATTGTTTATAAAGCAACTGATGCAGTCTGACTAATACTTTATAAAACCCAAGAAATATATATTTGCTTTTAGGTCTAGTCCTCCCAGTACCAGAAGATTTGTCAGATGTGTCTTACCTTCCAAATAAACTTAAAAATATTGGCTTAGATATTGCAGGGAGGTACCTCTGATTTCTCACAAATTTCAAAATTCACCCACTGAGCACACAAACGTGGAAATTGGCAATGTGCTAGAGTCTGACAACATGTTGGAATCTGATTGACACTGAACTCCTCTTGAGGCCAATGGCATGATAGGATGTTATGACACTTCACTAAGATTAGGACTGGGGAATCACTTCACCAAACAATTTATGGCAGGTTACAATACAGGAACAACGTTTCAATTCACTTAAACAAAGAGGAATGAACATGATGTCCAAGGGTAGATTTTCAACACTTGCTTACTTACTATTTTTTTTTACCCTATTGGAATGGAAAACTATAGTGATTAAAGTTCATTTAACTGCTTTGCCTTCACAAACAGTATATTTTCTTAATAATTCTAAAACCATTAAAAGGTTAGGAGTGTTTCCAAATATCAGGAAAAAACATTCACAATGAAAAATATTATTAGTTATGCTTCATTTCTATATTTTCCCAGTTCCGATGAAACAATTGACCTTAAATATTGTCTGTTACTCCCTCCATAGATACTTCCTGATCTGCTAAGTACTTCCAGTATTTCCTGTTTGTAATTCATCATGCTTTAATGGAGACTTGGCTTAGTCTGCTGCTAGTAATTGATTCCCAGTATTTTCATGGTAGTTCTGGAGTTCTAAGGTGGGTCCTCATATACACTCATGCTGCTCTGCTCCACTCAAAGACTCACCATCAAGGGTAGAGACTACTTTATGCAAAAACTCTCACTAGGTGACTGCACATTTTGCATAAGCCACTGCTGGAGTCTCAACACTGGCGCAAAATATGTATCTGAGATTGTTTAAGTGAGGCAGCAGCTCAAAAGACAATTTCTTTATTGACATGCCACTTCCCATTGAATCCATTTTTGTTGGAAATGCTCAAGATTGCTCTGGGAAAATTGTCTCTCTGATCCTGTGCCCACTGATTTCAACAGGGACTCAAACCTACAGATCTTTTCCTAAATTATTTACTTCAACTTTTATTAATTTTTAACTGTCTCAGGATATGAGCAACATTTAAAAATGTTTAAAGTCACAGGGTTTGGACGGGAGACAATTCTGCACTCCTGCTTTGCCTCCTATCAAAGGCAACCATGGTGTCTGGAGAGACTTGGGGGTGGGAACAATGGGGGGAAGACCATCTGCATAGTTCTGCCTATAACCACCATCCTGACTTCATTGCCTTACTCAGGGATGCAAGGAACAAGAGAAATTTCTTTCTACTTCTGAGCAAAGAAGGCATAGTTGTGGGGGGACAAGAGAAATTAATTCTAAGTAAAGGTCTTGGTCCAGAAAAATAGCTCTTTTACAATTACAGCAAATTAATTTGATTTCCTTTAAGAATGTTGGTTAACTTTTCGAAATAAATGCCAGGACTCACAAGGGCTCAGCCCGAAATGTCAACTGCTTACTCTTTTCCATAGGTACTGCCTGACCTGCTGCGTTCCTCCAGCATTTTGTGTGTGTCGCATTGGATTATTAGCATCTACAGATTTTCTTGTGTTTATGATTTACCACAGATTAATTCCCTGTTTTTCAAATAATGTCATAGATTCTTTTATATGCAGTTCAGATCAAAAGTTATTTTAATGTTCTTTCAAAGTCAACACCTCAGAGATGCAGCACATCCTCAAATGTGCTGACATTTCTAGAATAGGACTTGAACTGAGAAAATGGATATATCACAATGATTTCTCAAACAAATTTTCAAAGCCAGAAATGTTGAAATAACTACTGTATAACATCACACAGATAAAGACAAATCAGAAATATCTCCAAAATGTCTATTTCATAGACAATAGTACCTACTAGAAGTGTGATAGTCCTTGTAACTAAATAGTGACTTTCCACTTCACCTTTTACATTATCAGTACAATTTATTGTTTTCACAATTCAGAGTTCAAATACCTTTCATTCACAAGTGTTTTCTTGGCTATGAATGATATAATACGAACCTTTGGCTCATAGTCCAAGAGTTAAATTAAATATGTAATTTCTAATAAATGTGATCGAGAATTAGATACGGAAAATTCAAATAGAAAAGCTAATTTTGTAACAATGGCACTGTGGAATATCAAAGAATCAGAGAAATGAATTATGTAAATTTCCAAACAAAAAGTTTAGAAAATCATGAGCAGCAATGGCTAAATTTCAATGTTATTTTGTCATGTGAAAATCTGAAATCCCTGTTATAATCTGGAAATAAAAAGGCACTTTGAATAAAAGTTACCGTAGAACTATAACAGGGTTTATAAAACATACACTAGCTTGAAATCTTAGTTCTGCTTCTCTCACCACAGATGCTGTCTGAGTTGTATATTGTTTCCAACATTTCTATTTCAACTTTCCAGTATTTTTTTTTTCATTTTTCCAACATGTTCTATCCATTTCTGGTGAGTATATGTGACTCCACTTCCCCAGCTAAATACAAGATTTTAACTGTCCAGTCAAATGGGTTGGCAATCCAATCCACGACAAAGAAACAAGTAGCTAAACCATTACAAACAAAATAACAAGTGGCTTCACTGCAACTTAGGAGAGTGAATGGGAACTCAACAAGAGCACATTCAATTCCATCAACCCTGAAAAGCCATACACCTTGATGTTTGAGATCTAGCACCAAATTTAGGACTAATTTAGCATGCAAAAAAAACCTAAAACAGCCTGACAAGGGAAGCTAAAGACACCATAAAAGCAAAGGAGAGGGCATATGAGATAGCAAACTGAGTGGGAAGTTAGAGGATTGGGAGGCTTTTAAAAACCCACAGAAGGCAACTAA
Source organism: Mobula hypostoma (assembly GCF_963921235.1). NCBI lineage: Eukaryota > Metazoa > Chordata > Chondrichthyes > Myliobatiformes > Myliobatidae > Mobula > Mobula hypostoma. The sequence goes on from NC_086099.1 coordinate 148,973,607, forward strand.
AAATGAATATAGTGAGAAAAGATGAAATATGAAGGTAAGAGAAGGAAGAGAAATATGAAACAAGAGAAGATGGTGGCGTGACGCAGCGGCCACTCCGGAATAAATATCTGTTATCTGTCAAGTAGGATGCCGTGCACAATCCTGAATTGATGGAGACGGATGTGAGAAGCACAGAGGAACATCTGGTGAAACTTCTGAAATGCCTGTTTCGCTTCTGCTGCTACTGTGCGATCCAGAATCTCCTGAGGGGAAGGCCCTGAATCCTTGGCTTTGCCTGTTGCTTGGCGGCCGGGGCTGGGGTCAAAGCGTGCGGCAGAGATGGTGCTCGGTGCTCGGTGTCAGAGGGCTGGTTGGAGGCTCGAAGTTTTCAGACGGACTCAGAGTTGGCTGTGGTCAGGTGCTTCCAGGGTGCTGCGTCGGCAAGTTTGCAGCACTGGAGGTTCATGGCAGGGAGAGTTTTTCTTCCTTCTACCGTCTGTGTGAGATGATGGGGCTAACAGGACTTTGAGACGTTTTTTTACCGCGCCCATGGTCTGCTGTTCATCAAATTGCGGTATTGCTTTGCACTATTGTAACTATATGTTATAATTATGTGGTTTTTGTCAGTTTTAGTCTTGGTCTGTCTTGTGTTTCTGTGATATCATACTGGAGGAACATTGTATCATTACTAAATGACAATAAATGAGGACTGAGTGTCCTCATAATCTAATCTAATCTAAGATAGTCAATAGTATAAAAGAGGATACCAGAAGTTTTTTTTCCAGATATATAAAGAATAAAAGTAAGGTGAGAGTAAATGGAAAATGACGCTAGAGAGGTAGTATTGGAGGCAAATAAATGGTGGCTGAACTAAGTATTTTGTGTCAGTCATATACTTCAAGTTTACTTTAAGTGAGGTTTGCACGTATCACATGGCAGTGTGAGGACGCATGCAACTCACATATTTATACATATAACCTGTAATTAAGCAAACTTTAAACAGATTACTTAAACAAACAATAATAATTGATATGTATATGTAAGGGGGTTTCAATTTTTATGTTACTGCGGAGGCTAATTAAAATGGCTTCTTTGTTATGTTAATCTGGGGAATGCGGCTTTGTTGTGTTAAACGCTGAGAAAGTTTGCGCTAGCAGCTTGTTTTGCTTTAGAGTGTGATAAGAGAATGCTATTAACCAATTGGGATAGTTGTTATGGTTTTGGTGTATTTGAAGATACTGTATGCGCGGGGTTTTGGGGGAGAAGGTGGGAGAGCGAGACAGAGGATGGACGATGTGCTGTGATGTCCACTAACAGGGTCGGACCCCGAGGAGGGCGTTCGGTGAGGAGACAGAGACGGACTTGTGTGGAGCGTCTGGTCGACCACCGTTGTTGGTCCCAGGCAGCCGGTCGAGGTGGTCCGAGGGGATCGCAGGGTGAAGAAGAAGGTCCTTGAGCTCCAACGGTGCACGAAGAGTTTGAACTTTCATAAGTGTGGCGCCTTTTATTTTCCTTTTATATTTTATTCTCTCTTAATTATATAGTTCCAGTAATATCTATAAACTGTAAGTCACTTAATCGTATCTGGTGTATTGTCTGTTATTTGGGCGGGGTGGGGTACATCACACAGCATCCAAACAAACTATTACCCAGTTTGGCAGGGCAGAGGCTGTCTCCCTAGACAACAGCGAGCCGAGTGACCCTGAGGCTGGCCGGGGGGCTACATATATATACATACATACATACACACACACACACACACACACAAAGATTATTCAAATATCACTGAAATATTAAATTCACTACATTCTTTCCTGCTTAGGTATAAACTCCAACACAATAGAAAATGCATCTCAACTATATGCAGCTCCAACTCAACTAAATACACATTTAGTATGTAGTACTACTACGATAAAAGACATCCACAGCATAGTAAATTTAAAATTGTCCCATTCAGACAAAGATTTAATTGCTGTGGAGGATCTCCTCCTCTTGCAGGATAACGTCTTTCCTGACAAGGGGGCTCAATCTGCTCGGCAGGTGAGACATGTGGCTGTGAAGCAATCTCAGGTTCCGGGGCCTCTTCCGTGTGATTGACGAGTTGACTCAGAGACGGCAGGAAGTGGGTCTGACAGCAGTAGCCACCTATTTTCTCTAACAATTGACTCTGCTCTCTTCATCTGATCAATGCGTCCTCTCCAGATGATATCAGACACAACCTCCGCTGTATAGGACAGTGGTCTAGTTCTGACCTTAATCTTTCCAAGTAGCCACTTTTGATTACCTCTGTTGTCCCTCACCAGGACTACTTGTCCACGAATAAAACGTCAAACCTCCTTGTTTGAGGATATGCTTCAGATTATCCATCATATGGAAATTCTCCACTGATTATAACCTATGACCTTCCATTGGATAATAAATTGATAGCCTTGAACTTGTTGGTCCAGGGTGCTTTCAAATAAATTTACTTTGAACTTTTGAACTTTAAATATGTTTTTAAAATTTGTGGTTGCCAGTGTGTTCATCTCCTGTACAAGTGTAAAGCAATAGGTCAGTTACAATCAATACACACTGACCCAGTTTCAGGCAGATACTTAATGGCACCATTCACATAACACTTCTAAAAATGAATTTTACAGCCAATGCTCTATGCCTTATATTTATTTGGCAATGCAATCCTTAGACTTAGTCTCTAACATGTATCTTTTGTCACACCTGTGTGTTGGGAGGTCCAGCTATCAAATTCTTACTGAAAACTGCACCCTTATACATACACATATCATTGCATCTAAATTATCTTTCTTCCTTTTCATGTGCTAGGTACATTGTCTGCATAGGCACACACACATATATGTGGAAATCTCCAAAATTGATCTTCTCACATGTTCATCCATTTGAAATGTTTCCTGACACCAGTTCTAAACCTCAATTTTGTTCTTTTTTAACTGCAAATTATGCATTTTAATTGACATACAGGACAAATTGGAAGTACAAAATTGCAGTACTGTGTATTAGTTCCTTCTAATAGCTATTGATGGAATATTTCATCCAGTGTATACTGCCATCTTATTTTGATTGACTAAATGAACAAAATCTGTGCTGATACCTAGTGAAGATAATGGACTGCCTTCATACAATACTGTCAATGATTGCATCCTCCAAATCTTTATTTTCATTGTAATTTTCGATATAATTGTCAATACCTTCAAATTCTTCATAGTTCCTAACTTGCTGAAATAGTGAAATCATTTCATTTTTAATTCCAGCCATTTCTGGCATCTCCAAGCCTGAATGCTTGAAACCACAGTGAGCAAAACTGTTCCAGATTATCTTACTGCTCATTTCTCACCAACTAACAGTGATAAGATCACTGCTTTTTGAACACAAACACACACAACTGACACTATTTAAAAAACTGTTCACTCTAAGTGCGGTATAACGACCACACGAGTGTATATGGCTGATGCTAGTTAGAAACTTCAGCAATTAAGAGACATAGTCTCACAAATAAATGAAGGGAATGCTGGCTATTTTCTTAATTTGTTTTTGTTCTTTAAGAGTCATCCCAAATAAGCAGCTGCACTGAATAACCAATGGCCCAGTTAACCAGAATCTTTTGCATACACATTTGAAAGATATACAACTATTGCTGATACAATTAAACAGAAAAGTTTAGTTATTTTGTGGTGCAGCAGAGAAGCGATGAACAGCATTCTCCAAAACCAAATGTCTCATCTTCTGCTTAAGTAGACGAAATAATGATTTTGGGTAACGGCTATGAGAAATTGATTTTAAATTGACAAGAAATCTAACACTTTTCTGAAAGAGAAAATAATGGAGATTCTGTTGTATGAGACTACTACCATGAAAAACTTCAAAGAATTTTGATCACTACATTGTATTAATAAAGGTATCATCCTGCAATTCCTTCATGTCATAACTAAACCAGTTCTTGAAAAATGCTGCTTACAATCGATTTACTGTAGTGCTATTAAAGGACTGACTGTGAAATTGTCAATGATGCTTAGGATTAAACCCGATGCATAACTCTGCCTAATTTTTTTCTTAGCTTACTAGATTTTTACAAAGTTTGCATAAAGTAAACTTTGAGCTCTTCAATCCCCATAAACACAGACAAGCACACACATTAATATCAGAGCTTTCAGTTTAGAATTTTCAAGTCAAGGTAAAACAAAAATACAATTGAAAACTAAATATTGTGATCATATTTACAGACTTCATTTGCACATTCTAGGAACTTTTTTTCTACATCCAAGTTTGTTGGATGGCTATTAATCTTAAAATGTGGCATTAGATGAGGAATGCTGTGCTGGAAATTTACTGATAAGTACCTGCTTACATGATTGGTGGGTATAAACATTGTGTTGATGATATGAATTTGCATAATAGAGTTAATATTGGTGCATTACATCAGCATTGTCTGATCATTAAAATACTGAACAGTACATCACAGCATAGAAACAGGCCCTTTGGCCATTTTGTTTGTGCTGACAATGATTCTGTATCAAACAATTATGTCTGCCCTCATGATTTCTATCCCTCCATTTTCTGCATGCTCATGTGCCTGTCCAAATGTGCCCAAAAGTTACAACCATATCTACATTCTCCTCACTCTGGCAACACAGTCCACATGCATACCACCTACTGTGTAAAATACCTCACACAGCTCATGTAAACCTCCATCTCTCAGCTTAAAGCTATGCCCACTAATGCATGACATTTCCAGTGTGGGAAAACCATCTACCCTATCAATATTCTCATATCTCTGTAACCTCTCCCCTCAGGCTCTGATGCAACAGAGAAAACAATCCAACTTTGTCCAGTCTCTCCTTATAGCTAATGTTGTCTCATACAGGCAGCCTCTCCAAAGCCTTCCTGAAGTGTGGTGACCAGAACTGTACCAAAGAAAGGAAGCCTTCTGCATGACTTCTTTACCATCGGATCTACTTGCATTGTCACAGTCAGGAAACTATGGACTTGCACCCCAAGATCCCTTTGTTTATCAATGCATTTAAAAGTGTTGCCATTCACTGCACACCATTCTTTTACATTTGACATCCCAAAGTGCAACATAACCCTTTCCTTCTCCCTGGGCCTCCTGTCCCATGATCCTCTCATATCCCTTTTGCCAATCACCTGTCCAGCTCTTGGCTGCATCCCTCTCTCTCCTGTCTTCTCCTATCATTTTGGATCTCCCCCTCCCACTTTCAAATCTCTTACTAGCTCTTCCTTCAGTTAGTCCTGTCACGTTGATTTTCACTATCCTCCATGTTTTCCTCCTTGGTGAATTCCAATAGAAGGTCATTAGTTAGCACTTCATACTCTTCTTCTGGCTCCAGGCACAAATTTCTCCTTGATTCTTGAACAGTTCTATTGTGTACCTAGCCATCCTTTTGTTTTTAATGTACATATGAAATGCGAGGGGATTTTCCTTAATCCTACTCATCAAAGGCATATTGTGGCCTCTAATTGCCCTCCTGATTTCCTGCTTGACTCCTTTGATGTTTTCATAGAAACATAGAAACATAGAAAATAGGTGCAGGAGTAGGCTATTCGGCCCTTCGAGCCTGCACCGCCATTTATTATGATCATGGCTGATCATCCAACTCAGAACCCCGCCCCAGCCTTCCCTCCATACCCCCTGATCCCTGTAGCCACAAGGGCCATATCTAACTCCCTCTTAAATATAGCCAATGAACTGGCCTCAACTGTTTCCTGTGGCAGAGAATTCCAGAGATTCACCACTCTGTGTGAAGAAGTTTTTCCTAATCTCAGTCCTAAAAGGCTTCCCCTTTATCCTCAAACTGTGACCCCTTGTTCTGGACTTCCCCAACATCGGGAACAATCTTCCTGCATCTAGCCTGTCCAATCCCTTTAGGATTTTATACGTTTCAATCAGATCCCCTCTCAATCTTCTAAATTCCAACAAGTACAAGCCCAGTTCATCCAGTCTTCCTTCATATGAAAGTCCTGCCATCCCAGGAATCAATCTGGTGAACCTTCTTTGTACTCCCTCTATGGCAAGGATGTCTTTCCTCAGATTAGGGGACCAAAACTGCACACAATACTCCAGGCGTGGTCTCACCAAGGCCTTGTACAACTGCAGTAGTACCTCCCTGCTCCTGTACTCGAATCCTCTCGCTATAAATGCCAGCATACCATTCGCCTTTTTCTTTACAGTCTTTAAGGGCCTTGTCTGATCTCAGCTTCCCAGACCAGATGCAGCAAATGCCTTTTTCTCCCCCCTTTTTTTTAAAAATGACATTTACCACATCTTGTATTATCCATGGTTCCTAAACCTTACCGCTTTTGTCTTTCTTTCTCACTAGAAGATATCTGTCCTGAATTCTGATCAGCTGCTTTTTAAATGATTCCCACACATCAGATGTGGACTTCTTCAATAACAACCGCCCCCAATTAACTCTCCCCAGATCTTGCGTAATATTGTCCGAATTACCTGTCCCCAATTTAGCCATTTGCTTCCCAACCCCAAGTCCAGACTGATCCTATCCACAACCATCTTACTCAAAATTCTTTCCAAGTCACCTGTCCAGGCTCATTTCTCAATAAAAGACCTAATTTGCCCATTCCCTGGGTGGATTATTTACTTCTGTTTCAAAAAACCCCTCTTGGACACATTTAAATTTCTCCCATCTAAACCAAGGAAGTTCCAGTTCATATTGGGGAAATTAAGTTCATTTGCCACAACACACTGGTTGCTTTTACATTTTTCCACAATGTGCTTTTATATTTGTTCCTCAAGCTGATTGTGGAAACTTCCTCAGCACAAATTGCCAGTATATTTTCTACATTATAAAAAGTAAATTAAAAAGTACTTTCTGGGTGTAATGTACCTCAGAAAATCGTGATGCCGTGAACAACATGAAATCAGGATTTTTTAAAGTCATGTTTTTATATCTCCGAGTAGTAAATAATAGGCTCACGAAGACACTCAATATCCATTGAAATTCCGAGAACATAGTTTGAGATGAAGCAGTGTCATTTCTTATCAGAACCTGTCATTCAGTGGCTATGGCAAATGAGACAAAACAATGATTGAAAAATCTCTCCTAATCTATGATTCGTTTAAAGATGAAATTTAGCTGTGTCATAGCAATGTAAATCTTTGATTCTTTCCATCTTCTGGAACATAGATTTTGCCCGTATTTAGCATCTCCTTGAATGCTACAGCATTATTTCACTGATTCAATGAAATGTTCATTTCACTTACAACTTTTCAGAACAAGGGTTGAATCAATAAGTGCCTGACCCAGACTGAGGGTTGCTGGTACTGAGCCAAGGCTGACAGTTGTACCAGAGTGAGGTATTGGCATCCCAAACAGTGCATGGCAAGTTGCTCAATCTGCTGATTTATCCCAGGTTGTCAGACAAAGCTTCAAGCCGACACTTTCATTTTGACCATACCAGATGACCAGCATGTAGCTCCTCAAACATATTAGCTCTCAGCTTGGATGATACAACATCTCCCAATCACTACGTAAAGCAACACATTCCAAGAGCAAGTTCATCCCAGCACTGGTAAAAATGGGGCAACTGGAATTTCTACTGCACATTCTGCCCATTTTGGGTTGCCATATAGACCTGAGACAGTGTGGGGTCTTTTTTGGATTTTCTTAGGATCACCTCTGTGGTAATGGTGAGACTTTCGATTTGTATTAGGGAGAATATGAGTTCAAGAGGTGGAGAACAGTCACCATATTTGGCAGCAACCTGCTATAGTTGACATATTCTAAAAAAGGATTTCAAGAGTGACATATCTTTTGGTCCTGAGGCATTTACCACTGCTTGAAGTTTTGCAGCATTCTTGCATAAATTCTTGTGCATCAGTGGTGTGAGCACATTAAGTGATGCTCGGTTTAAATAACTCATATTTGTTGCGTCACATCCTGAGTCCATAATCTTCTAGTCTTTTTAACACTATCTTTAGGTTTTGAGGATGTTGGTTGTCATCCTCACTGGTAACAATGATGTCATCAAGGTAACACTGAGTACCTGGACAGCTTTGTTGCACCTGGTCCACAGCTTTCAGCCAGAGTACAGGTACAGATGCTACTCCAGAAATAAGCCTATTATAGTAATAAAGCCTTTTGTGAGTGTTTATGGCAAGAAACAGTTTGGATTCTTCTTCCATTTCCATCTGTAGGTAGGCCTCAGCTAAGTGCACTTTGCTGAAGTGTTCTCTTCCAGAAGGGTTTGCAAGTATTTCCTCTATCCTTGGCAGAGAGTATTGATCTATTTTCAGTATTGGGTTGGTGGTGACCTTAAAATCACCAGAGATCCTAACAGACCAATCCTTCTTCACTACTGGGACCACTGGCATTGCCCATGGGCTCGACTCAGCCTTGGAAAGAATTCCTTCCTTCAGCAGTCATGCGATCCAGGTCACTGGCTCTTTATCATGGATGGTATAAAGAACCAGATGGGCTTTGTAAAATTTGGATGCGGCATTTTCATTCAACACTAATTTTACTCTTGATATGTTTGAATTCTCCAGTGCCATCCTTGAGCCCTGCTGTGGCATCATCCAGTACCTTTCTTAATTGGCTTTCAGTTGATTCTACTGCAGGACATGTGGCATACAAATGGTGGGCGGATCTCCAATCAAGTTGGAGTTGTCTCAACCAATCACGGCCCCACAATGTTGGCCCTCCTGTTTTTACTAAATACACGCCCAATGTGGCCCGTTGGGTGTTGTATTTCACTGTTACAAGTGTCATTCCATCAAGAGTTATCTTTTCTCAAGTGTATATCTACAGGCTTCAGTTCAGTATTTTTGAAATGCCATTCAAACTCATATTGTATACTGACTGAAACAGCCGAGCTAGTGTTCAATTCCTTTTCAGTTAATTTGTCGTTCACTAATGGTGTAAGCCATATTGCATGTCTACTGTTAGTTTTCACATAAAATCTTAAGGCTACTTAGTCTTTTTATCTTTTTTCTCTTCTCTGTGCAGTCCACTTATTTCTGTCTGCCTAACAGAATATGTGTCCTACTTTGTTGCATTTTCAGCAAGTTTATCCTTTAAATCTGCATTGCTCTGTTGTATGTGAGCCCCTGTCACAATGGTAACACAGTTTGTTCGCCCTGGCAAGTTTGTGTTTAGATGCTGCAATTTTGTTCATGCTCACGCTTTTTTTCACGACTATTACTGAATTGTGTCTCTGGCTGCTGTTTCATTGACATAATGATTTCAACTGTTCTTTCAAAGATGAGTTGTGCTTCAGTTAGGAGCCATTTTTGAATGCTTTCTGGTAATATTCCACCTTGGAAAAACTTCCTTCAGCATTCATGCAATCCAGGTCACTGGCTCTTTAACATATTTGTGTATACTTCTACCTGCCATTCAGCAGTCTGCTACCTTGGAAGAGCTCCTCTGTTGGGATGACTAAAATTTCTATTCATATGTGGTTATCAAATTGTTTTCTATCTATGGTCACCAGCAGACTGGACTAAACCAATGCTTTCCTGGCAAGCCTCCCTCATTTTACATTCTATATACTTAACTTCATCCAAAACACTATGGCTTTGTTCAAACTCATACCAAGATTTACTTAGTCATCATTCCACATTCTGACCTTAAGTAATGCAACAATTATAATTGTTTTATTCTTGTTTTCCAGTCCGTCCATTGCCACACTTCTTCCTAGTTATTTATTCTCTTCAGTCACAATAATACTCCAAGAGATCTACTCCTGATTTCACCTCTTGACCCATTCTTGAATTTAAGTGATCTACCCTGGCAGTTAGGCCTTCAGCTTCCAGGCCTAAAGCATTGGAATTTCATTCCAGGACTTCTCTGTTTCTCACAATGCCATGCTACGAGGAGGTTTAGTTTTATCTGTTCAGCAGATTTATTTTTTTGTTTGTAAGTTTGTTGTGGCTAGAATGTCTCTGCAAATCACAACTCTGACTGTATTACATCCTGAAATGTTAACTGCCCATTTCCTTCTACAGATGCCACCTACCCACAGTGATTCTCTAGCACCTCATGTTTTGCTTACCTTTCAACTGTTGGGGAAACCATTATCAGGGGTTTCATTTCATGGAACAGAAAAAGCAAGGTTTGATTATCTGTGCAGAGGATGAAAAGAACTACCTAAACATACTAGCGGAACAACTGCATGCTAAACAAGGTGGCTAAACCATTTTTAACCGGCTGGGGGCACTTTGTGTCTGCTGCTATCAGCATTCTGGTCATACCTTCATCAGATTTTCAGCACTGTTTTCCACCAGATAGAGACAATACTCTACCAACATCCGTGGTGCTGCTTCACAAGATTCATATCTGCAGTCTGTCCTGAGTAACAGATTAACACATCTGCAGCCAGTAGTCATTTTTTTTGGAGTGCACAAACTCATTTTCTTTAGATCTAGTCAACCTTTGATTTACATCCTCATGCAGCAACCGGTGAGATGGAGATTGCTAGATTTGACAGGAATGTATCATAACTATTCAACAATTCTGTCTATGCCTTCGGCTCAGTTATGTTAGTCGTGACGAGAGCATGAGCATTAGATTTTTACTTCTCTTGAACTGGTTGAATCTTTCGGTGTCCAGCCAATATCTAAAATACAGCACGCAATTTCCCAACACTATGTTTATTTACATAGTGCAGTCTTTTCTAATCCCCTCAGCAGACTGAAAAAGGAAAGCCCATTGCTAAAGTTAATCTAGGGTACTTTCATAATGAAAGATTGGTAAATAGGTGTACACACTGTTATATGTACCAAAGTAGAGTGAACACCTTAGTTTTGTGTGCCATCCATACAGATCATTTCATCCCATCTGTGATAGTACAAGGGAAAAGCAATGACAGAATGTGTGTATATTGTTACAGAAAGTGCAGTGCTGTCAGACAAAAGGTGGCTTGTAGGGTCAAGTGTCCACTTTGTCATACAATAAGACCATTCAGTGGTTGTATAACAGCAGGATAGAAAATGTCCAGGCACCTGGTGGTAAGTGCCTTCAAGCTTTTGTAGCTTCTGTCTGATGGATGGGGAGAGAAGGGAGAATGTCTAGGGTGGGAGGGGTCTTTGATTTTGTCGGTTGCTTTACCATGTCAGTGAGAAGTGTAAGAACAGTCCATGGAGAGGAGGTTAGATATCATGATGTGCTGAGCTGTGTCTACTCTCCATATTTCCTTGTGTTCTCAAGCAAAACAGCTGCTATACCAAGACAAGATGCAGCCAGATAGGATGCTTTCTATGGTGCATCGATAAAAATTGGTGAAGGTCAACACGAATATGCTGAATTTCTTCAGCTTACTGAGGAAGTAGAGGTGCTGATGAGCTAACTTGGCCATGACATCTACATGGTTAAACCAGGACAGGCAATTTGTGGTGTTTACTCCTAGAAACATGAAACTCTCAGCACTCTTCACCTTAGCACCATGGATGTAAAGTGGAGTAAGTGTACTGCCCTGTTTCCTGAAGTCAATGACCAGCTCTCATTTTGCTGACACAGAGGGAAAGATTGTTGTCACGACACCATGTCACTAAGCTACAGTACTGTGCAAAAATCTTAGGCACATATACTGTATATAGCTAGGGTGCCTAATGATTTTGCACAGTGCTGTATATTATGACCTTCCAGTTACCAAATAACATTTAATACTACTGAGCTAATATGAAGCTAAGTACTTATATTTCTGTATCCCAACCACCTTCCTATTTTAATCAATATACATTACTGGAGAAATATAGTACTTAAGAATCTTCAGACATTCATCCCTAGAGATTCCTATAATTATAATTAATCCTCGCGCACCATCTGTTGATATGCATAACTCATATTCAAGACAAATGAGTCTTGAATTCTAGGAATAAAACTCTTATCAATCAACATGTATTTTTCGCATATCCCAATAAATCTACCCGGCTTTAACACTGACATGGTAAGTGCTGCCTTTTTTTTTTAAATATAGGTTATGAGAACACTCAGTTCCCTTTTATTGTCATTTAGAAATGCATACAGGCATTAAGAAATGATACAATGTTTCTCCAGAGTGATTATCACAGAAAACAGGACAAACCAAAGGCTAACACTTGACAGAACCACATAATTATAACATATAGTTACAGCAGTGCAAAGCAATACCATAATTTGATGAAGAACAAACCATGGGCACGGTAAAAAAAAAGTCTCAAAGTCCTCAAGTCTTTCGACTCCCAAGTTCCCGATAGCAGGCAGCAAAGGGAGAAACCTCCTGCTATAAACCTCCATGCACCGTCAACTTGCCGATGCCTTGGAAGCAGCCAACCACAGCCGACACTGAGTCCGTCCGTCCGAAAACTTTGAGCCTCCAACTAGCCCCTCCGATACAGCCTCCCGAGCGCCATCCTCTGCCGAGCGCCTTCGACCTAGCCCCGGCCGCTGAAACAAGCAAAGCCAAGGATTTGGGGCCTTCTGCTCCGGAGATTCCGGTTACCACACAGTAGCAGCAGCCTATTCTGAGTATTTAACAAGTTGAATTATTTTCTTTCTGAAAAGCCTGTCAATGTTTGCCACCAATTTTGAGTTCAATGCATAAGGGCTAACTTGTGTTAGGAAAACATGAATTTTGACTTGGTTCCCCTTCAATATTTTCATTTCATCTTTGAGAGCATGTGTCTCCCTATCACCTGCCTAATAACCCGGTATAACAAATATTAATGTGATGAATGTTTCTTCAATTCAGAAGTCAGATTCACCTTTCTTAACCACTTACTGCTTGTATATATTTTACTTGAGAAGGCACAGATTAATCAGGGAGGTCAATTTGTTAAGGCTATATAGTATCTGATTACTTTGGTTATGTTTTTCAAACAGATATCAAGATGGACTGCTGGGGACAATGCATTTGTTGTAGTAAAGATTATTTTAACACATTTTTGACAAGTTCCAGATGTTTGCTAGGCAAAAGGGAAAATCGCCCTCTGATCCAGTAGTGAGAGGCAAATGGATCTAAAACTAGTCTTGTGGAAAGAAACAAAGGGCTAATGATTGACAGACATTTTTGTGACTGGAAGACTAGTTCCAATGAGGTTTCACAAGGCTCAATACTTGGCCCTTCATGTTTTGGATGGTTTGGACCTAAATGTTTGGGATACAATAAAGTAGCTGTGGTTCACAGTGAGGAGGAAGGATTAAGGCTATAGGACTGTCTACATGGCATGCTCTATTTGGTGAAAAATGACAAATGGAATTTAATCTTGAAAAGTGTAAGATTACCACATGAAAGATGTAGGTGCACTGAAGAGAGTGCAAGGAGATTTATAAAGTTGTGGGCAGGGAGGAAAAGTTGTAGCAGTAAGGAAAGAATGAATATTTGGATTGTTTTGTTTGAAACAATGATGGACAAAATAAAACTTAATAGGGTGAATAAAGTTATGAAGTATCTGAATAGAGTAACTAGGAAGGATCCTCTTCCCTTTCAGAGAATCAGTTATGTATATTGATAGAAGGATTAGATATGAGGGGAGCATTTTTCCACACCAGTAATACAATGGGAGTTGGAATTCACTGGTATGGTTTTATTATGCTAAGGACACCGGAGAAATTAAAGTTGTTTTTGTTGTAATGACAACAATTTCCCAGGTCATTCACAGGAACACTATCAAATAGAATTTTATAGTGAATTGCTTAAAAATGATCAAAAAGCTGGTTTTACTCATACATCCAAACAAAAGTAAGCAGATTCTCAGACATCACTCAAGTACTCAGAGTTCAGATTAAAGTTGTAGGATTAGAAAGTAAGAATGCCACAAACCTCACCAGAAACAGTGAAAAAAAATGCACCAGAAAAACTTCATCGAAAAGAGACATCCTTACAACAATTTGCCTGCTGATTTCAGCAGCTCAACCAAACAAAAGTGTCTCCCTTTTATAGCAAATCCTATGTGTCCTCCTTGTCACCAGAAATCATTCTGCATATAGATACAGTCAATGAGACTCGGCACCCAGTGCAAATAATAAGTAGGTGCCTTAAAAGTTGGTATCCACTTAAATGCTATTACAATAAAATAAAGCTCTCAATTGCACTTAGCAAGAAGTTGTTGAAAAACAGGCTATAGGCACATCAAAGAAGATTTCTGTCACTCTTCTAACCTCCCTAAGTCAGATTCATAGCTGTCAGGAATTAATAGAATTTCTGTATTTGTATGCCAATTTTACTGAATGCAGCTTCACTGAATGGGAAACACAGTAGAGCAGCAGTTAGTGTAATGCTTTACAGTGCCAGCAGTCAGAAGATTGGCTTTAATTCCCACCACCATCATGAAAGAGTTTGTATATTCTCTTCGTGAACGCATGGGTATCCTCCGGGTGCTCAGATTTCTTAATACACTCCAGAAGGATGCACAGGGTAGGGTTATTCAGTTATGGACATGCTATGTTGGTGCCAGAAGCATGGTGATATTGCAGGCTGTTCCCAGCACATTACAAACAAATGACACATTTCATGGTATGTTTTGATGTTTCTATGTACATATAATAAATAAAACTAATCTTTAAAATCTTTCAATGCTGCAATAAAGCTCATGTAACAAAACTATTCCTCTGCAGAGCCACTGATATCCAGCAGATATTATTAAAACTGTGGTGAATAGATCTTTGTGCAGTTAGGACTTCCATTTTATACGCTCTGAAATTTCTGCCATTGATGGAGGAACACTGAGCTCTAGGTTGCTTCAACATTCTGAGCAGAGTTTCTTTGAAACAGCAGGCTGAAATTTCATTCAGTGTACAATGTACGTACATCACAGCAGGGATGCATTGCCTAAAAGACAAATCCAGGGATGTGTTCCTTTGCTTCAAATTATACAGTATGGCATTCCAACTTTACCCTGACATTGTCACCATCCTGCCAGATCCATTGTGCTTCTCCTCACTTTCCTGAGACAAATTAAAGATATGCCTTTTCTTTTGTGCATTTTCAAAAGGGATTGCCCAGTTTTAGATAAAGAGATGAAATTTTCTCTTTCAGCACATCATATGTCTCTCGAAATCCTCGCCTGGCAGGGCAGAGGAAGTAAAATATTCAAGTATCTTTTAAGAGGAGCATTTAATAAGCAAGGGAATGAAATGTTACCAAGTGGATTGAGAGGAAATGAGGAAATGAATTTCCAATAACATCATTCATAATCTTACCATTGTGATGCATGCTCACGAGTGCAAATGGGCAACTGCTGGTCTTATTTTATGTTGCATATTCATAAACAAAGTAGTTTCTTGCTGAACTATTTGAAAGAATGAATCAATTAAGCTGAGTATAAGAATTGCAAAATCTAAAATATCATATTTTTATATAGACCTCTTATCAGAAGGGAAGGAAACAAAAAAAAAATCACTGATTCTCTAGTTTGATTCAGTGGTACAGCTCCCTTTAGGTTACAAACTCATGAGGCACACCTTAAGATGTGATCAAAAACCAGGTGGAAATGATCCCCAACCCAAAATTCAGATCTAATGAATGCTTGATATTGGGCCTTGAGCTGCTATTTTATAAGTTTCTGAGTCATCTGCATTGAGGCAGCCCTTTTACAATCTGGAAATGATTTTTTTTTGTGGGGGGGGGAATGCCTTATAAGCAGTTATCCTCAAATTAGATTTGGAGAGATATGAGGCTGGCAACTAATCAGAATGGGCAAGATGAGGGGAAAAGAGTAATGGGGAAAAGGTGTGAGACATAATGAGCAGGGACAAATCACATGGAGGAAATCAGTAAAGGGGATGAAGGTTGCAGATAATGGACTCCCAATATAGAGGATGGACTTCAAATGTAGAATACTCTTCTGCACTTGACATTCAGGTACCCATTTTGTTTTTAAGCAGATTGCATCCCAATTTTTTGGTGTGAACTGTGGGTGCTCTTACCAGGGTCAGTGCTTCAGCTGAAATGCAGTTGATACAGATATAAATGTTAAACCAAATTTTGCAGAGGAATTTTTATGCAGGTGTCAGCATACTCATTTACACATGTGAAGGTCACTGAACCTTTTAAGGCATTACCTTATAAACAGAGATCTTCTGATCAAAATTTCTGGGATTTGAATCACTAACCTAAGATAATACTCCAAAGCAGCATTTGCATTGCTTTTTGGATGGAATCTCTAAAAAGATCTTGGTTACCTGTTTAAGTAGCCATAAAAATCTCACAGCAGCGTACGAAAGAAAACTATTAGTCTTCTCTACATCTTGACCATATTACTTCCCTTGCCAAAACCACTTACAGGCAATTAATATACTCCATTTTATCACTGGTGTCTTTAGAATGTTATTTATCTAGATTAACAGACATTGCGGTAAAAAGAAAAGTATATTTAAGGATTTCAAAATATTTTGACATGAACTGAACAATATATTATCTAGTAAAAAAAATCTAAGGCACTGTGTTAACTTAAGCAGCCTCCTTTCCTCTGTTTAAACTGCAGACAACCTTATTTCATTTTCAGTATCACAAATCAAGAGAGAATTGTTTTTGATTGATTTAGAAGAATACTTGTTCTGTCCTTCGAACAATTGATTTGTTTCTACTTTGTGATTAAGCAGCTTTTATTTTAAAATAAGCAGTTTCAGACCTGCCTTAGGTCACATCCTGTGCAGTCAGGAAGTAGTAACCAGGAAAGCATGTTGGCTGGCAGAAGGCCAGAACTTTATGTTAGGAGTTAAAGAAATTTCAATCTAAAGCCATCCAGTTGTTTCCCCAGCAGAAGCATAGTTTGTAAGTTGATGTTATAATATATAGAAGTAAATCTAAAGGTGTCAATAAGATTTTGTTAAAATAGATTGTTATTTTTGAGTTTATTAGACACTAATATACCAGATTAACCCAGTAAAGTGTGAAGTGGTTCATTCCGGTAGGTCAAATTTGAAGATAGAATATAATATTAATGGTAAAACCCTTGGCAGTGTGGAAGATCAGTGAGATCTTGGAGTCCATGTCAATATAACACTCAAAGTTGCTGCGCAGATTGACAGTGTTGTTAAGAAGATGTATGTTGGCCTTCATCAACCAAGGGATTGAGTTCAAGAGCCATGAGGCAATGTTACAGCTATATAGAACTTAGATAGACCCTACTTGGAGTACTGTGGTCAGTTCTGGTCACCTCATTATGGGAAGAATGTGGATACAATAGAGAGAGTGCAAAGGAGATTTACGTGAATGTTGCCTGGATTGGAGAGCGTGCCTTATGAGAATAGGTTGAGTGAACTTGGCCTTTTCTCGGAGCGATGGAGGATGAGAGGTGACCTGATAGAGGTGTATAAGATGATGAGAGGCATTGATCGTGTGGATAGCCAGAGGCTTTTTCTTAGAGCTGAAATGGCTAACATGAGGGGGCATAGTTTTACGGTGCTTGGAAGTAGGTACAAGGGGGATGTCAGAGGTAAGTTTTTCACACAGAGGATGGTAGGTGTGTGGAATGCAGTGCCAGAGACAGTGGTAGAGATGGATACAACAGGGTCTCTTAAGAGACTTTAGATAGGTACAAGGAGCTGAGAAAAATAGAAGGCTATGTCGTAGGGTTATTCTAGGCAGATTCTGGAGTACGTTACATGGTAAGAGCTTAGAGCGTGGATTAGTACTTGGAGCTATGATGTTGTGGCCATTACTGAGACTTGGGGGGCTCAGGGGCAGGAATGGCTACCTAGAGTGACAGGCTTTAGATGTTTCAGAAAGGACAGTGAGGGAGGCAAAAGAAGTGGGGGCATGGCACTGCTGATCAGAGATAGTGTCATGGCTTCAGAAAAGGAGGTAGTCATGTAGGGATTGTCTACTGAGTCTCTGTGGGTGGAAGTTAGAAATAGGACGGAGTAAATAGACCACCCAATAGTAACAGGGACATCGAGGAGCAGATAGGAAGACAGATTCTGGAATGGTACACTAATAATAGGGTTGTTGTGATGGGAGGTTTTAATTTCCCAGATATTAGTTGGCATCTCTGTACAGCAAGGACTTTAGATGGAGTGGAGTTTGTTAGGTGCGTTCAGGAAGGTTTTCTGGCAGAATATGTAGATAAGCCTACAAGAGGAGAGGCTGTACTTAATCTGGTATTGGGAAATGAGCTTGGTCAGGTGTCAGGTCCTTCAGTGGGAGAGCATTTTGGAAATAGTGATCCCAATTCTATCTCCTTTAAGATAGCATTGGAGAGGGATAGGAGCAAACAAGTCAGGAAAGCATTTAATTGGAGTAAGGGGAAATATGAAGCTATCAGGCAGGAACTTGGAAGCATAAATTGGGAGCAGATTTTCTCAGGGAAATGCATGGCAGAAATGTGACAAATGTTCAGGGGATATTTGCGTAGCGATCTGCATAAGTACGTTCCAATGAGACAGGGAAAGGATGGTAGGGTACAGGAACCATGGTGTACAAAGGCTGTTGCAAATCTAGTCAAGAAAAAATGAAAAGCTTATGAAAGGTTCAAAAAACTAGGTAATGATAGAGATCTAGAAAATTATAAGCCCAGCAGGAAGGAGCTTAAGAATGAAATTAGGAGAGCCAGAAGGGTCCATGAGAATGCCTGGGCAAGCAGGATTAAGGAAAACCCCAAGGTATTCTACATTTGTACAAGTAAGTGAAGATCTCACCCTAACCATGGACTTTTTACTCTCCCCCCATCTGTTAGGTGCTACAGGAACCTTCTCTCCCGCACCAGCAGGCACAGGAAGAGCTTCTTCCCTGAGACTGTGACACTGCTGAACCTCTCATCACAGCACTAAGCAGTATTGCATCTGCATTGTACTGTCTCAGTACTTTTATATTGGTATGCTGTAGCACTGTTTTATGCACAGTTATTTTGTAAATAACACTATTCTTTACATTTCTGGTCAGATGTTAAATGCTTTTCATTGACTTTGTATCTGTACTTGGCACAATGACAATAAAGTTGAATCTAATCTAACAAGACGTGAGAGAGAGGACCAATCAAGTGTGACAGTGGAAAAGTGTGTATGGAGGTAGTGGAGGTACTTACTGAATACTTTGCTTCAGTATTCACTATGGATAAGGATCTTGGCGATTGTAGGGATGACTTACAGTGGACTGAAAAGCTTGAGCATATATATATATATATTAAGAAAGAGGATGTGCTGCAGCATTTGGAAACCATCAAGTTGGATAAGTCACCGGGACCGGACAAGGTATACCCCAGTCTACTGTGGGAAGCAAGAGAGGAGATGGCTGAGCCTCTGGCAATGATCTTTGCATCATCAGTGGGGAGGGGAGAGGTTCCGGAGGATTGGAGGGCTGCAGATAGTGTTCCCTTATTCAAGAAAATGAGTAGAGATAGCCCGGGAAATTATAGACCAGTGAGTCTTACTTCAGTGGTTGGTATGTTGATGGAGAAGTTCCTGAGAGACAGAATTTATGAACATTTGGAGAGGCTTAATATGATTAGAAAAGTCAGCATGATATTGTCAAAGGCAGGTTGTGCCTTATGAGCCTGATTGAATTTTTCTGAGGATGTGACTAAACACGTTGAAGAAGGTAGAGCAGTAGATGTGGTGCATATGGATTTCAGCAAGGCATTTGATAAGGTCCCCAGTGCAAGGCTTATTGAGAAAGTAAGGAGGCATGGGATCCAAGGGGACATTACTCTGTAGATCCAGAACTGGCTTGCCCACAAAAAGCGAAGAGTGATTGTGGTGGGTCATGTTCTGCATGGAGGTCAGTGACCAGTGGAGTGCCTCAGGGATCTGTTCTAGGACCCCACTCTTCATGATTTTTATAAATGACCTGGATCAGGAAGTGGAGGGATGGGTTAGTAAATTTGCTGGTGACACAAGATTGGGGGCATTGTGGATCGTGTGGAGGGCCGTCTGACGTTACAGCGGGACATCGATAGGATGCAAAACTGGTTTGAGAAGTGGCAGATGGAGTTCAACCCAGATAAATGTGAGGTGGTACATTCTGGTAGGTCAAATATGATGGCAGAATATAGTATTAATGGTAATACTCTTGGCAGTGTGGAGGATTAGAGGGATCTTTGTCCACTGGACACTCAAAGCTGCTGCGCAGTTTGACTCTGTGGTTAAGAAGGGATATGATGTATTGGCCTTCATCACCCTTGGGTTTGAGTTCAAGAACTGAGAGGTAATGTTACAGCTATACCGGACCCTGGTCAGACCCCATTTGGAGTACTACGCTCAGTTCTGGTCACCTCACTACAGGAAGGATGTGGAAACTATAGAAAGGGTGCAAAGGAGATTTACAAGGATGTTGCCTGGATTGGGGAGCATGCCTTATGAGAACAGGGTGAGTGAACTTTACCTTTTCTGCTTGGAGTGATGGAGGATGAGAGGTGACCTGATAGAGGTGTATAAGATGATGAGAGGCATTGATTGTGTGAATAGTCAGAGGGTTTTTCCTGGGGCTGAAATGGTTAACATGAGAGGGCACAGTTTTAAGGTGCTTGGAAGTAGGTACACAGATGTCAGGGGTAAGTTTTTTCTGCAGAGAGTGGTGGGTGTGTGGAATGGGCTGCCGGCGACAATGGTGGAGCCAGATACGATAGGGTCTTTTAAGAGACTCCTGGACAGGTATATGGAGCTTAGAAAAATAGAGGGCTATGGGTAATCCTAGGTAATTTCTAAAGTAAGTACATGTTCGGCACAGCATTGTGGGCTGAAGGGCCTGTATTGTGCTGTAGGTTTTCTGTGTTTCTATACCTTAGACATAATAGTAGAATGGGCAAAGAAATGGCAGATGGAATATAATGTAGGGATGTATAAGACTGGGCAAAATCTTAGGCACCCTAATTTTATATATGGTTTTCAATGGTACGATCTCCAAGGAGCCCTGATTTCAACTTCATCAAGGATATCTGGGATTATCTGGAGAGATAGAAGCAAGCAAGTCAGTCAAAGTCTGCAGAAGAGCTGTTGCATGTTCTCCAAGATGCTTGGACTGGAACAACCTACCAGCTGATTTTCTTTAAAACTGCATGACTGTGTACCTACGAGAATTGATCCAGTTTCAAAGTCGAAGGATAGTCATACCAAATATTGAATTGATTGATAGTTTTTCACTGTGTACTGCTCTTTATTGTAATATTTTTGATATTTAGAAACTTCTCTTTTCATTATTTTTGAAAGCATCTACACTTTACAGAATTCTTTTCACATGTGCCTAAGACTTTTGCATCGTACTCTATACGGTCATGAAATCTGGTAGAAGGAACCATGGTGTAGATTATTTTCTGAACAGGGAGAAAGATCAGAAATCAGAGACGCAAAGGGACTTGGGAGTCCTCATGCAGGATTCCCTAAAGGTTAAGTTGCAGGTTGAGCTAGTGGTAAGGCAATGTTCGTATTCCTTTTGAGAGCACGAGAATATAAAAGCAAGGATGTATTGCTGAGGTTTTATAAAGCATTAGACAGATTGCTTACATGAGGACTCACCATGAAGGGTCTTGGCCTGTAACATTGACTCTTTATTTCCATCCATTAATGCTGCCTGACCTGCTGAGCAACTCCAGCACATTGTGTGTATTGTTCTAGATTTCTGGCATATGTCTAAATTGGGCTGAGCTGTTATTGGGGAATTCCACATCTGACACATGGCAGTTGGTCAAAAATCAGTTAGTCAAGTTTCAGGTCCAATATGTTCCTGAGGGGAAGATAGATATGGATAGCAAGGTTTGGGAATGATGGTGAGAGATGTTGTAAGTGTAGTTAAAAAAGAGAAAGGAAACACACGTATGGGTGAAGTTTAGAAAAGTGAATCCAGACAGAGAATCAGAATCAGAATCTTTCATTATCACCAAGTATGTGGACGCATACAGGGAATTTGATGCTGGTTTCCCTGAGCTCTCGCTGTACAGAATCAAAAAGCAAACAAAACAATAGTGCAAATAATCATGAACTATATACGATGAGGTATACCTGTGTATGTACAGGTGGACTTGGTTTATAATAGACTAAAATTCAAGTGTTCATAAGACTGATGGCATACGGAAAGAAACTGTTCTTGTACCTATTTGTCCTGGCACACAGTGATCTAAAGCGCGTACCAGAAGGAAGGAGTTGGAACAGGTGATGTCCAGGGTGTGATGGGTCTACAATGATGCTGCTTGCTCGCTTCCTGACTCTAGATGCATACAAGTCCTGGATCGAGGGCAGCTTCACACCAATAATCCTTTCTGCAGCCCTGACGGTTCTTTGGAGTATATTCTTGTCTTGTTTGGTAGCTGATCCAAACCAGACAGTGATGGACGAACAGAGAACAGAGCTCTTGAAGAATGTAAAACAAGCATGAAAGAACTTAATCAAGGGATCAGGAGGGCTAAAGTCAGACATCAAATATCCTTGACGTGAAAGATTAAAGAGAATCAGAAGGCATTTTACACATACATTAAAATCTAGAGGGCAGGGCCACTCTAAAACAAAGGAAGGAATTTATGCCCAGAGACACAGAAAATGGGTGAGGTACTAAATTAGATTATGAGAACACTCAGTCCTCTTTTATTGCCATTTAGAAATGCATACATGCATTAAGAAATGATACAATGTTTCTCCAGAGTGATATCACAGAAAACAGGACAAACCAAAGACTAACACTGACAGAACCACATAATTATAACATAGAGTTACAGCAGTGCAAAGCAATACCATAATTTGATGAAGAACAGACCATGGGCACAGTAAAAAAAAGTCTCAAAGTCCCGAGTCGATCAAATCCCGAGTCCCCGATAGCAGGCGGCAAAAGAGAGAAACTCCCTGCCATAAACCTCCAGGCACCGTCAACTTGCCGATACCTTAGAAGCAGCCGACCACAGCCAACACTGAGTCCATCCGTCGGAAAACTTCAAGCTTCCGACCAGCCTCTCTGATACAGTCTCCTGAGCGCCATCCTCTGCCGAGTGCCTTCGACCTCTCCCGGGCCGCCGAAACACGCAAAGCCGAGGATTTCGGGGCCTTCAGCTCCGGAGATTCCGGTTACCACACAGTAGCAGTGGCAGCGAAGCGGGCATTTCAGAAGTTTTCCAGATGTTCCTCCATGCTCTCACATCTGTCTCCATCAAATCAGAATTGTGCACGGTCCCCTACTTGACAGATAACAGATATCATCACTGAAGTGGCCGTGCGTGCTGCTGTCACGTCGCCATCTTCTCCCCGCTCCTGGTAGGTTTTTACATTGGGTATTCACAAAGGAGAAGGACTTAGAGGATATGAAATCAGGAAGGGGTATGCAGATATCTTAGGGCATCTTGAAGGTGGACAAGTGCATGGCCGGGCAGAGCTTTCAGGAATATGAATTGAACTCAGGAAACTGGGATTAGCTGGGTAGGCAAAGTGGTTACCCTAGATCTGTTGGACCCAAGTCCGGTATCCATCCTGTATTGATCTGACTGCAAGTCCCCAGAGCTTGATGGGATCCATCCCAGGTTTCTGAGGTGGAAGAGGAGAATATTAGAGCGTTAAGAGAAATCTTGTGTCCTCATTAGCCACAGAGGAGGTCCTAGAGGACTGGAGAATAGCCAATGTTGTTTTTCTGCTTAAGAAAGGCAGCAGAGACAAATCAGGAAATTATAGGACAGAAATCAGCAGTTGGGAAATTATTGAAAAAGACTCTTTGAAATAGGATCTATTCACATCTGGAAAAGCAGAGATTTGTTTGTAATTGGTTTTGTATGTAGATTCCTATTTCATAAACTTGATTCTGCTTTTTCTGAGTTGAAGATGAAAATGATTTATTACAGTAAGCCTGTGGATATTGTGTACATGGATTTTAGTAAAGCTTTTGACAAAGTTCTTCATGGTAGGTTGATCCTAAAGTTGAAGGCACGTGAGATCAAGAAGGTTGTAGATTGGATTAAAAACTGATGGCCATAGAAGACAGAGATAAGTGATTGAGTGTTGTTATTTTGACTGGAGCTCTGTGACCTGTGATGTTTCACAAGGATCAATTAT
Source organism: Mobula hypostoma (assembly GCF_963921235.1). Classification (NCBI taxonomy): domain Eukaryota; kingdom Metazoa; phylum Chordata; class Chondrichthyes; order Myliobatiformes; family Myliobatidae; genus Mobula; species Mobula hypostoma. The sequence goes on from NC_086099.1 coordinate 148,997,516, forward strand.
GGGACCTTTGTTGGTTGTCCATATGCTTAACTTAGTTCTCCTAACCTGTCCCTAAACTCCAACCTGACTCCTAACTCCCCTCTCTATCCCCAAATCCACGCCTACAAACCTTAAAAAAACTAACTCTGAGCCATGACACTGATGGATACTGCAGCTCAGTTCTGGATTGGCATCATCATTGGCGAGGGCATCATATGCTGAAGGTATGTTCCTGTACTAGAGTAAATTTACCGTTCTACATCCTTCCCGCACTCCCTAACTTTCAATATTATTCATTTCCCCCTTTGCTTTTTGTTCTCAGCTGCTGAGAGGTCTTTGTGATAACCAGCAGGCCAGTGCTATTTTTTCCAATATGATTTTACAGTGTTTTCTTGAAAATCACCCATTATTGTTGAGTTTGATTTAAAATTATAGAATTTCAGTGTATTGTGCCTAGATTGGAGCAGGTGATGATTTATAGAGGTTATTTAATGCATTAGCTTTTACAGTGAGAATTACATATTTTAGCACATCAGAGGACTAATGCTTCAACTGAGTTGTTTTGTTCAGCCAGCACAGGTTCACTGGGTAGAAAGCCTTACCTCAACAATTTTAATTCTATGATTTTAGCTAAATGTATCCTTGGGAATATCACTGCCAACCCTTGTGCTTATCAACAACCAAATGGTTTTTTGGGTCACTGGGAAAATTAACTCCAATGATTAATCTTGCAACCATCAAGATCCTGATCCAGTGTGGATAACTTCACTCACCGCATCTCAGAACTAATTCCACAAATGGACTCACTTTCAGGGTCCCTACACATGTTCTCATTTACTGATTTACTATAGTTAGTATTTTTTTTGTATTTGCACAGTTTGTCTTCTTTTGCACATTGGTTGTTTGTCAATCTTTGTGTGTAGTTTTTCTTTAATGTAGTTCTTTATTCTACTGTGAATGCTTGCAAGAAAATAAATCTCAGGGTAGTATACATATTTTTTGATGTATTTACTTTGAATTTTGAACGAGCAGCCCAAAGGCATATAAAGCAAGGAATGGATTCATTTCTGGTTTGACTGCACCCCAAGAGCAGTAACAGGAGTAGCCAGGCATTTTACTGAATAGCAGGATTCCCAAAGATCAGAGGGATTGTAACTTGCATTCAAGCAATTCTCTCAACAATGTTGGTGTCTATATGAATCATAAGAAAATTCATTGAAACAGATTACTCCTTTGAAACATTCAGCATAAATCTTGCCATATGTTGAATACAACTGACTTTGGTTTCAAGGTCTGTGCTGTATGCTAGACATTGCATGACCAAAGAGAAATCATTGTGGATAATGTAAAGACCCCAATTGCTCTAGAGCGAAGAAGTGTAGGAGAACATGAAACTATACAACTGTTCTATTGATGAGAGAATTACTAAAGTTCATTTTGCTAAGTTCCATTTGCCCTATATATTTTCACATGCCTTTCATCAAGTTCCATTACTTACTGCCTTGCATCTTCAAGGCTATTGAAAATCTACCATGTCAACCACTAGATAACTTATTTACAAAATTCCATTTTGATACAAGCATCCTTAAATGTGGTATGCTGAGACAAAGTTGCACAAATTATGGCTAATAATTAGCTCAGGTGAAACCAATGTATACTGCAGAATTTTCTCATTAACTCCCATGACAAATAAAGTGCTGACACAAATTTTTACAAGGTTTGACAGGGCAGATGCAAGGTTAATTTCCTTTCATTTGGTGTGATTAGAATCAGAGTCAAAATTTCAAAATAAATGGTCAGACATTCAGGACCAAGATAAGAAGGATTTCTTCATCAGATCTTTGGGCAAATTTTTGGAATGCTTTAACCATGAGGTCATTGATTTATCTAATCAATCCTCTCACAATTTCTTGTTGCATTGATATCCTAGCTCAATCTGATAATGACAGAGCACAAATGCCCATTTTACAGAATTTCTCTTTATTGGCCCTCATCTTGGGAGCGCATGTCATGAAGTATTATTGCACCAATTCTAAAACACTGTTTAGAGCACTGCAGAGCACTTTGACGAGGCCACTCACAGGTCGACGAAGCTTGTATAAAAGGAGAGCTTCATGGGTGGTTGGACATTCCAGAGGCCCAATCAGCAGAGGGGGCAGAGCGCTGCGAATCAAATAAAAGTACAGAAGGGACAAGCGGGGCGGCCATTATCAGTGTGATCATTGTTGGGAGTCAGCCAGCAGTGAGAGTAGGAGCATCAGGCTTTGACTCAAGAAGATTCGACGAGAAGCGGCCGAAGCCAAAGAAACAGGTTAGAAGGGTTAGTTTTTCTTTGCGTCATTGCTGATTTGGCCTTGGTTGCCCATTATACAGTGCAGGCAGGATGGCAGATATGGCAGAGGAATGCTCCTCCTGTAGGATGTGGGAATTCATGGAACCTGATAGTCTCCCTGATGACTACACCTGTGGGACGTGCAGCCAGCTCCAGCTCATGAAAGACTTGCAGCAAGGAGCTGGAGCTGGATGAACTAAGGAATATTCAGGAGGCAGAACAACTGATAGATAGGACTCTTGAGCAGGTGGTTACACCCAGAGTGCGGAATTCAGGGAGTAGGCGGGTGAACAGCAAGAGGTAAAGGGAGAAAGTCAGTACAGGGTCCCCCTGAGGCCATTCCCCTCAGCAACAGGTATACCCCTTTGGATACCGCTGAGGGGAACGACCTATCTGGGCAAAGCAGCAGCAGCCAGCCCAATAGCACTGTGGTCAGCTCTGAGCTCCAAATGGTAGGGTGAATACAGGTGCAGCAATAGTCATAGGGACTCAATAGTTAGGGGGAAAGAGAGGAGATTCTGCAGTAGCAAAACAGACACCAGGATAGTGTGTTGCGTCCCAGGTGCAAGGGTCCAGGATGTCTCTGAGCGTTTGCAGAATACTCTTGAAGGGGAAGGTGAGAAGCCGGAGGTCATGGTACATGTTGGTACTAATGACATAGGCTGGAGAGGGGTAGACGTCCTGCGCAGTAAAGTTTAGGGAGTTGGAAAGGAGGTTGAAAAACAGGACCTCCATGGTGGTAATCTCCAAATTACTCTCGGTGTCACCAGCTAGGGAAGGTTAGAAGAGGAAGATACCACAGATGAATGAGTGGCTGAGGAGATGGTGCAGGGGGCAAGGTTTCAAGTTCTTGGATCATTGGAAACTTTTGTGGGGAAGGGGTGACTTGTACAAGTGAGGCAGGTCGCACCTGAACTGGAAGAGGAACCAATATCCTGGGAGGCAGGTTTTCTAATATTATTGGGAAGGGTTTAAACTAGATTTGCAGGGGGGTGGGAACCAAAGTGAAGGGGCAGAGGATGGGGCAGCTGGCACAAGTGAAGACAGCTTGTAGGGGGTCTGTAAGGAAGGAAAAGCAGATAATAGAACAAAGATGGACTCAGCCCGATGGTTTGAGATGTGTCTATTTTAATGCAAGGAGTAACAAGGCGGATGAACTTAGAACATGGATCAATGCATGGAACTATGAGATTGTGGACATTACAGAGACTGGGATGTCTCAGCGGCAGGAATGGCTGCTGAGTGTGCTGGGCTCTACGTGTTTCAAAAAGGCCAGGGAGGGAGGCAAAAGAGCAGGGGGAGTGGCATTGCGAGTCACAGATAATATCACAGCTGCAGAAAAGGAGCAAGTCATGGAGGGATTGTCCACTGAGTCCTGGTGGGTGGAAGTCTGAAACAGGAAAGGGGGAATAACTATTGGATGTTTTCTATAGACACCCATTATTAACAGAGACAGAGACATCGAGGAGCAGATAGGATGGCAGATTCTGGAACAGTGCAATAATAAACAAAAGAAAATCTGCAGATACTGGAAATCCGAGCAACACACACAAAATGCTGGAAGAACTCAGCAGGCCAGGCAGCATGTATGGAAAAAAAAAGTACAGTCGACATTTCCTGCCAAAGGGTTTTGGCCCGAAACGTTGACTGTACTTTTTTCCATAGATGCTGCTTGGCCTGCTGAGTTCCTCCAGCATTTTGTGTGTGTTGCTCAGTGTAATACTAATAGGGTTGTTGTGATGGGTGATTTTAACTTACCTAATATTGTGTGGCATCTCCTTAGAGCAAGGAGTTTAGATGGAGTAGAGTTTGTTAGGTGTGTTCACGAAGGTTTCCTGACGCAACATGTCGATAAGCCAACTAGAGGAGAGTCTGTACTTGATCTGATATTAAGAAATGAAGCTGGTCAGATGTCAGATCTCTTGGTGGTAGGGTATTTTGGAAGTGGTAATCACAACTCTCTCTCCTTTACCATAGTGCTGGAGAGGAATAGGAGCAGACAATTTAGGAGGGCATTTAATTGGGTTAGTGGGGAGTTATGATACTATTTAGCAGGAACTTGAAAACATAAATTGGGAGCAGATGTCCTCAGTAAAATGCATGGCAGAAATGTGGCAAATGTTCAGGGAATATTTGCATGGTGTTCTGCATAGGTTATGTTCCAATGAGGCAGGAAAAAAGGATGGTAGGGTAAAAGAACTATGGTGAACAAAGGATGTAGAAAATCTAGTTAAGAAAAGAAAAGCTTATGACATGTTCAAGAAACTAAGTACTGTTAGAGCACTGTTAGACAGTGTTGTTAAGAAGGTATATGATGTGATGGTATTGAGTTCAAGAGCCGTGAGGTAATGTAAAAGCTATATAAGAGCTTCGTTAGACTCCACTTGGAATATTGTGTTCAGTTCTGGTCACCTCATTACAGGAAGGGTGTGGATGTTATAGAGAGGGTGCAGAGGAGAATTACAAGGATGTTGCCTGGATTGGAGAGCATGCCTTACGAGAATAGGTTGTGTGAACTTGGACTTTTCTCCTTGGAGCGAAGGAGGATGAGAGGTGACCTGATAGAGGTGTATAAGATGATGAGAGGCATCGATTGTGTGGATAGCCAGAGGCTTTTTCCAGGGCTGAAATGGCTAACAGGAAGGAACATAGTTTTATAGTGCTTGGAAGTAGGTACAAGTGGGATGTTAGAGGTACGTTTTTCACACTGAGAGTGGTGGGTGCATGGAATGCACTGCCAGTGACGGTGGTAGAGGCAGGTGTAATAGGGTCTTTTAAGAGTCTCTTAGATAGGTACCTGGAGCTTAAAAAATAGAGGGCTATGTATATGAAAATCCTAGGCAGTTTCTAGAGTAGGTTATATAGTTGGCAGAACATTGTGGGCCAAAGGGTCGGTAATATGCTGTAGATTTCTATGTTCAATGTTGTGTTCTAGTCAGGATCCCACATCAAGGAATGCACTTAACTCCCACTGAACCAACAATAATCAAAATATTCTCTCCCAACATCAAAGAGGAACAACAGGCTGAAAGAATATCAGAGTTGGGAGCTTAAAATCTAGGGATACACATTGAAAAGACAAGCAGGTAGGCAGATGGGGTGGAATCTGTGGAATCCATTGCCACAGATGGCTGAGGAAGCCAAGTCATTGTGTATACTTTAAACAGAGATTGGCCTACTTTTACTCCTGTGTTTTATGGTCTTTTGGACTCATAAAATAATTAAAGCATTAACTCTGTAAGATGAAGAACCTATGTTTTTGTTTGATGTTTGAACCTATATTTGGACTGTTGTCCCTCCCAAACAAATGAAACCGAAGTCATAAGATATCCATTTTCTCCACACAGGTTCCACAGTACTGATTTCAGAATTCAGGCAGATTTCCTAATTTCCATCGAGTGCAAGTGAGCACGAAGTAACTCCCTGTCAAGATAACATTTCAGTGGAAATTGTTGACCTGGGACTAAATGAGTAAATGATGCATGCACAACCACAAAGGAAGGTGCTATTTTTCATAGCATTTGGGGACAAACATTCACAAAGGGAGGCATTTACTTTAATGAAATGTCCCAGACATGATTTATCTTCAGGATGAATGGGGAAAACATTTGCAGGAAACTCAGAAGAAAAATAGGATAACTGCAAGGAAACTGTGGATGAGTTTGATCAACTAATAAAGGTGGAGGTAATCTCATTATCTCGATAACAGATATGAGTGCTCATCATAAACAGAGCTTACACAGACTATATGCCAGTGAGGTAAAAGTTACAGGAGGAATACACCAAAAATGAATTTGTTTCTTGAAGGCAAGACTGAATACAATATTTGACCCGTGATCAGACTAAATGGTCTATATCTTACCAGTGTGTACACCCTAGCCTTGTACATCATTCACACTTCAGTGAAGGTGAATGTACCATTTGCCTTGCCAATTGCGTGCATGACTTCTTGGATTTCATAAAACCACACAACCTAATCCCTATGTACAGCAATATTTTTAAACCATTTAAAAGATACTTTCTTTTATTCTTGCTTCCAAAATATATAACTTATGTTCTTATATTCCTACATTGAGACCTTAGCCAGAGTATAGATAATTAAGATCAATCATGTGGAAAATTGACTCTTTACTATATAGCTGGGTGGCATGCATCCAAATAAAGATTCAAGTAGGAAGATAAAATAAGAAATAAAACTATTGCAGAAACAAAGGGAAATATCTGGTTATTTATGGCTTTTCTCAGTTACAGGATGTTTCAGAGTACTTCAATTAAACAGTTTAAAATACAATCATTGTAAAATGTGGAAATGCAGAAACAGTTTTTTTCACATTTGAACAACATCTTGTAAACTTATATGGCACATTTAGTTAGTCTCACTCTCCAAATAGGTCTGACAGTTGGAATTTCTTAGCATTACTTCTCATCTCTCATTGTTACTAATGAAAAACTGGCAGAATCCCTGCGAAACAATAGCATATCTCACTTCCATTCCTGCAAGGTTTTTGGCCAACCACCAAGTGGTGAAATCTCTGCAAATTCAAAGTATAAACTGTTGTCTGCACCCATTCCACTTGAGTGGTTGAAAAATAATAATATTTGAATTACTGTACTTCCGAAATCGTACTGCTAATTAGGAAAAAATCAAATGCCGGCTGTTTCACATTTCATCAAGCTGAATGGTAAAAGTGATTAATGTGAAAGTCTTCCTTGGGGACTGGACAGCTTTGACCTCAGGTGTCAAGACAAGCTTGTAATAATATAATTGGTACCCGATTTCACTGTTATCCAATGTCATTTGCCTGTGTTGTGACAGTCAGAAGGCCTCCTTAGGATTGAAAATTTCAAGTTATTGCCCGTTGGCTAATGAGATTGATGCAAGTGCTTAACAAGATCCACAGTGTTATCTCTTGCACCCTCCAAGAGAGGCACCAATAGGCCACTAGCATTCTTAAAGAGAACCTGCACATCTTGCAATGCAATGTGGCTGCAAGAAGAAGGAGATATTATTCCAAAATTACACGTGAATTACAATACTGTGAGAAACAGATGAAAATACCACAAGGTACATGTTACAGTGACAGAAGGGAGAGGAATCCTTAATTAACTGGGGTATGAGCAGTAAACAGATCCTGAAACAGCAAGATGAAGTAATAACAAAGGTCATTGCCCGGTGTATTATTTCAAAAGTATGGTTGCAATACATAGAAACATTTAATAATCCAGCATAACTTGTTGAGGTAAGAGTTTGATATTTAAAATGCATACTCTCATAACTATATTCATAGTTTTATACACAACTCAACACCCTTGATGCTTACTTACCATTCCCTTGACCAATCACTATTTAACACTTCAAATCATCCACTTTACCTCACACTGCTATGCATCTCACCCATAATTAAAACTCAAAAATGTAAGCAGCAATTCAGCAATGACACATCACCCAGTCAAACTACAGAGCACTCCTAGACATATTTCCCGCTTTCTTATAGGCGAGGGAAGGCAGAAGGAGAGATGAGGAAAACACCACAGTGCATCTGGAAATGACAGCATTGATCAGATCAGTATTGTCCAAGTTGTATCTACTGGCAAGCCCAGAAGGCCTAGCAATAATGACAAATACATATATCCTTTTCCCCTCCATTTCTCTAACCTTGAAAAATCTCTTTCAACCTTAGACTGCAAGTTTTTCTTACCTTCCTGAGTCATATCACCATAACACAAACATTTTCTACATTTTTATTTCAGGATCCCTAAAAACAACAATCTTCCTTCAGCAGGGCCAGGCATCAAGATGGAATTTCTTTCTGTATGTGTGGAGATGTGAGTGGTGTGGAAATGATATCTACAGATGAGATGTCCACCATTGCAAGACCATGATGCAACTTCCCCTAACATATGTAAATAATAACTATGTAAAGCAAATTTTCAAATACTGCAACAGAGCCAGAAATGGAATGAACCACCGCAAGCCTTAGAATAGCACCGAAAGGGTATCATAATATTACACAACATAATGTTCATCAGGGAGTGGTAAGGAGTACCTCAAGATGAAAAATGACAATGATAGGCTCATAAACATAAGAAATTCTGCAAACGCTCGGAATACTGAAAATGGAGGATTCGTCACTGATTAACCTCATTGTCTTGTAGGATGCCAGCCATTAACCATTACACCAAAGTGACATCATGTAAAATTTTCTCTATTCTTACATGGCTATATAATGCCTAAATATTAAGTGCTACTTTTATCATTATAGCCTGCATGTCTTTTTCAAGCACTTTAAACCCATTTCACCATTGACAATAATTCTGAGCACATAAACAGATCAAGTTACTGATGTGAATTTATGGTGCATAGAAGATGAGATATAGGTTAGTTCCGTATTATTAACCAAATTAGCAATAAATCACCTATCAATGATAATTTTGTTTGTAGCTGTCAAATTTAATTTTGTTGTAATATTTTTGTTCATGTGTTCCAAATGAGCACATGAACGTGATTTGACAAAATTATGTGCTGCAACTCCTTATTCCAGTCATCGGATTAAGTCTCCCCTGAGAGCATTGATCTCCACCAATAAACTACAAACTGTTTTTGGATGTCAATGTAATTTTCGCAAAACAAAGATGTCAATACACAGTTCCAGGGAGAGAACCTCTATCAAGAAGATTAAAACTGATACAGGAGATGAAACACAGATGATTCTTGTCTTGTCCTTACCCAAGATCAATGCAATCTCTGAGGAGATGAACGAAAGAAGCTTTTCTATAGAGTAAAATACATGGAAATTCACACTCCGATGCAAACTGTCATATGGAAGATGTATAGCCACACTTCTTTCAAAATTCAAATATTTGAAAAGGATAATGATTAATCTTAATTTCTTTCTATCTCTCTTTTTAAAATCTGATTCCCACTCCTTGTATGAGGTGGTAAATATTGTTCTAAGTTCTGCTACATTTACCAAGCCTTCTATTTTACAAACTTTCCATAGAGAATTAATCAAATCTGTGCCTAAGCACAGACTTTTAAAAAATATAAATTGTAGGATTCAAGAATAACTTCCAAGTACTTTAACTCTTGATTGTATTATATAATTAAGTTCCACATGAAGACAAACAAGTAAGAGCAGAATTAAGCTACCAGGCCTCAGATCTTCTCCATCATTCACTCACGTTCAAGATGGTGCCAATAAGTGGTGACTCATTGTGCGCAGCTCTGATGGGAACCATTAAATGTTTTCATTTAGGACTACAGCTGAAATCCACAACAATGGGTACTTAAGTAGGCAACATTGCTTTAGGACATTTAAAATATCTATCAATACTCAACATCAGTGGACTCTGGAGCAGCAGTCTCAGGTTGTGAGTTCACTTCCCATTTAAGAAGGAGGAAGCATGGAAGGTGAGTAGATGTGCAGGTTCGATTGAAGCACAGAGGCCTTAGACTCCCACTCCCAACTAACCTGCTGGCAAATGTACAGTCTCTGGAAAGTAAAATTGAAGACCTTGGATCAAGATTGCAAGGCAATGGAGGAGCTGAGCACCATGATCAGCTGTGATGAACCAGCGCACATGGATGCCTTCCCTATTATTGTGGGAGATTTCGACCAGGCCAGCTTGAAGTCGTCTCTGAACAACCACCAACAACATATCACCTGTGAAACCAGAGGAGCCAACACACTTGACCATTGTTATATCACCATCAAGAATGCTTACCGTGCCATCCCATGCCCATGCTTTGGGAAGTCTGATCGCTTGGCTGTATTTCTACTCCTGGTGTATGGGTAGAGACTAAAGACAGCAGCACCAGTGGTGAGAACCAGGAAGGAATTGTCAAGGGAGGCAGAGGAGCACTTACATTACTGCTTCGGACTGTATTCAGGGATTCATCTTTGAATCAGAATGAATATGCCACATTTATCATCAAGACCTCTGTTGCTGAATGTGTGCCTTCAAGAACACACTAGACATACACAAACCAAAAGCCATGGATAAACCAGGAGATCTATAGTCTGCTGAGGGCTAGATTAGTGGCATTCCTGACCGGTGTTCCAGAAATATACGAGAAGTCCAGGTTTCACCTACGGAAGGTTATTTTTAGAGTGATAAAACAATTCTCGACTTACTCATCAAGAGACCACAGTCAGTGCGGAATGAAAATATCATCTTCTCCTCACTGACGGTCAACACTGGCACACCTCAAGGATTCATGCTTGGCCCACTGGTCTACTCTCTCCACAGCCATGACTGTGTGGCACAGCTCAGACACCATCTATATATTTGCCAATGTCGCATCTATTGTTAGCAGAAATTCAGATAGTGACGAGGAGGCCTACAGGAGAGAGAGAGGCCAGCTGATTGAGTGGTGCAGCAACAACAACCTTGCACTCTGTGTAAGTTGGACCAAAGAACTGATTGTGGATTTCAGGAAGGGGAAGCTAAGGGAACACACACCGGTCCCTATTGAGGGATTGGCAGTGGAAAGGGTGAGCAGTTTCAAGTTCCTGGGTATCAATGCCTCTGAAGATGTATGCTGGGCCAACATATATTGATGCAATTACAAAATGGCACAACAGTGGCTATATTTCATCAGGAGTTTGAGGAGACTTGATATGTCACCAAAGACAATCAACTTTCTGCAGAAGTACTGTGAAGAGCGTTCTAACTAATGGCATCACCATCTGGTATGAAGGGACCACTGCACACGATCGGAAAAAGCTGCAGAAAGTTGTAAACTCGGGCAGCTCCCTCATGGGCACCAGCCTCCCCAGCATCCAGGACACCTTTATAAAGTGATGCCTCAAAAAGGCAGCATCCATAATTAAGGATACCTATCACTCATACATGCTCTTTCCTGATTGCTACCATCAATGAGGAGATACAAGGGCCTAAAGGCTCCCACTGAACATTTCAGGAACAGCTTCTTCCCCTCCACCATCAAATTTTTGAATGGACAATGAACCCATGTACACTACTTCACTTTTTTTTTTCTTTTTTTGGCTCTACTTGTTTAGTTTGTTTTTTATATATCTATTTGATATTGCAATTTATAGTTTTCATTATTATGTATTGCACTGTACTGCTGCTGCAAAACTACAAATTTCACGACATATCCCAGTGATATTAAACCTGATCCTATTTCTCCGTACATGGCTGATTTATGTTGGCTTCAACTTCTCTTCTATGTCAGTTCTCATAAACCTCATTCTTTGAAACACTAGCCTATGTGGCACTTGTCAATTGCCTTTTGGAAATCCCTATAAACTATATCTTCATCTTCTCCTCTATCATTCTACCACATCCTCAAAGAGTCCAAGCAAATTTGACAAGCAGGATTTAAAACCTCGTTGATTAGGTTTGCCTTGTGTAATGACGAGACAAGAACAAGCTTTTCTATATGATTACTTACAATATTTCCTCTTTGATTATTTACTCCAACATCTTGCCATCAATATTAGGTTAAGCTTAGTGGCCTATATTTAGTATAGTATAGTTCCCCATCTTCTGCCTTCTTCCTTTTGAACAAGAAAGTTACACTCACAGTCCTGATGAAGGGTTTACCCCTCTCCATAGATGCTGCCTGACCTATTGAGTTCCTCCAGCAATTTGTGTTTGTTGCTCTGGATTTCTAGCATCTGCAGAATCTCATGTGTTTAAGAAAGTTACAATGGCTGTTTTAAAATCTTCAGATACACTCCCAGAATTTTACAAGATTTTAATAAAATAATGAGATTTTATTTGGGGGTTCCATGGACCTTCAGAAATCTGATGGGAGGGCATTGGTCCCTCCATAACAGGGTCTGATGCAACTAGTCAGAATATAAAACTATCACGTATTAGATATTTTTGGTAAAAAAAAAGTATCTGCTATAGAGATAGTAACAAATTGGAAAAGGAGGAAGAGAAAAGTGAGGAACAGGGGTATTTATTCTCCCAGCAAGAGAGAGGGCTTGGCTTTGGAATCATTGGCCTAGATTTTGCTAATTGGGGATTATGACATAGATTCCCTATTGATGTATATTCATTTGGTTTGGATGAGTTGAATAAGCTTGTTGGCTAAGGGACTGACCAGAGAGCCTTACAATGCATCACTACTTTAAGTTAAGTAACTGGGTTATGTAGGTGTGAAAGAACAAATCCAGGCCATATGCTGAGAAAATCTTTTCCAGACAGAAAAACTACACCCCTAGTGAAGTTTAACATTCGTCAAAGCTGTCAGAAGTATTAGCTGCCCATAGATGTCACCTCCACTGACTTTGAAATGAAACAGCAGAAACCAGAATTAGGCAGAATGAAGGAGAGGAAGTTGCAGGGATCTAGAGTGCAATTACAAAAGGTGCAGAAAGAGGGGAGACTATGGTTAGAAAGTGGGGGATATTGCAGGGTGCAGGGAGTGAGGGAACCAGAATTGGATTGGAGAGGACTGCAAAGAGACGGGAAAATGGAAGGAAGTGAGAAACCAACATATAACGGAGAAGACAAAGCAGTTTTGGGGCTCATTACCATTATCTATTAGAAGTATGGGGAGTCGAAAAGGAAGTAGTGTAGTCCTCAGGAGTAGGACTGGCCCTATTTGACTAGGCCAAAACTGATTTAAAACTCCCATTCTACCTGTTGCCCTAAATGATTACAGAACTGCATTTCAATGGGCTGTGGGTTAGGTGCTGGGAGGCCTTGAGCCAGCACCGGGCTTAAGGTGAAAGCAAAAGGCTATAGGTGGCTGTGTTGGTTCAAGCTGCAGATGTGAAGGCAGGCATTTCTGGATCTAATACCCACCCCATCTTTTCATGATCTCACTTTCCTCTATGACTGCTCCATTATCCATGATTATGAGATTCTGGTCAGTCCAAAACCTTTCTGGTGCCTGGCATACAGGAGCAAACCAGCTCAACAGCATCACATACTTAGCTACAGTTCTACGCAAGGATCCATTCCCACTCTGCCAGAATGCGGTCATGGACTGGCATGTCCGAATGGGAATGGGAAGTGGAATTAAAATGGGTGATCACTGGGAGATCCCACCTTTTCTGGTGGACATAGTTGCTTGGCAAAGTGGCCTCCCCAATATACTGGAGGTCACACCGGGGGCACTGGATACAGTTGGTGACCCCAACAGACTCACAGGTGAGGTGCTGCCTCACCTGGATGGACTGTTTGAGGCCCTGAATAGTGGTGAGGGAGGAGGTGTAGGTGTTGCTCCTCCATCCTGAGGGTGTCAGCGTCTTGGCACAAGGGGAGGCCATAGACTGACACGTCAGAATGGGAATGGGAATCAGAATTGAATTATTTGGCCAACCCTGAAGAAATCTATTGTGAAGTCTTGTATTAAGTACCATTCGAAAGTTTGAGGAAACTCAGTGGAAGAAAAATGTGGTATTCAGTAAAATTCATGGTTCACAGCTAAACCAGTCTTTCACACTGATGTCCTGCATATTGACAGTCTCTTGCTTATTACAAGAGACTTACCCTCTGTTTTTTTTCTGCATATATCCTACTTTATCATTTTGTAAAGCTTGTTGCCTTATAGTTCATTTTTTAAATGAGAATGGCATTGTCCATTCTCTGTAATCATCATTCTTCAGTGAGGCATGAACCTAAAACCTTCTGACCCAGAGATTAATTATTTCTACACAACCACAACTGAGATTGAAACACTCATCAATGTGGTGGTTAGAGACCAGAGAATGGATTTCCAGACCTTGAAGGAGAAATTCATCACTGTGTGATTTCAGGTGCAATGCTGGTGTTTCATGTTCCTGCACTGAAGCTGACTTTTACAATACTGTTGCTTTAAACTTAAAACCAGTGATTCAGGTGAGGTGAAGACAATTTGAATTGTTCTTTCAAGATTGATTTCCTTTGTGTTTGCTGAGCTCCTGGCATGTCTCACTTTCCCTCTTTACTGAAATGGCATTTTAAAAGTTTAAATGTTAATTAATTCTGAAATCTCTGAACCAGATGTTGATTATTCTAATCACTTACAATTTTCATGTTGATCCATCTTAAAGCTATAGGACTAAAAGGCCTGGTGGACAACTTCTAATTCAGCAGTGCATTTCAGCACACCATTCCAGCTAATATCACAAAGTGCAAGCGACACTCAGTAAGGTAGGCATGAGTACTGGAATTAAGGAGTTAAGAAATTTAAGATCTTTTAATGTATCTTCGGAAAAAAATCATTTACCACATTTCTAAATGCATTGAAGGACGATGTGAAATGGTAGACCAGGACAGCTTTGATATAGTGATGATGCTTTTGCAGAGAAAGCACAGACTTCTGTAAGCAATGAGTACAATTTCATCTTCCCATTCAGATTAATTGCATTGCAATTAATTTCCAATAGAACTCAGTTTAATCTGAATCTTTCTGAAAATACCTGTGTTCTATTGAACAGATCAGAGTTAATGATCATGTATAGAGATTAGTAGGTATACTTGGTGCCCAGATTTCCATTCACTAAATCCCCATTACCACATCGAGGAGACCCAAGTTTAACTGCTATGATGATACTGAAGGGGGGAAACGGCTTGAGAACCATTCTAATGAAGTATCCTGGTCCTCAAAGTGAACTGCTTCCTTTACTAAAGCTACCTGATCCATTTCAAATGTACAGCATCTGCAGTGTTTTAAATTTCTAACAACAGTCTATCACTTACCTTCGATATTGAATGATTAGTAACTCTCTAATAACATGGTGTTCATGTGTTGCTCAACAAACCTTTTTGTACTATTTGTGTTTAATATGGTTATTAGGTAGAGTCATTAGCTGGTGCAGTTTATTGTATGCTGAATCAAAGTAGCAATGTCACCATTCCTGCACCAGCACCATTGTGGAATTCCACACTGAACAGCAGTGTGGAACTATTCTAACAGAAAAGCTGGAGCAATTAGGGCAATGGCTCACCACAGACATCTTATAGAAACATTAGGAATAGTCAACAAATGCCAGACAAGTATAAATTCTCAAAATGAATCTATTTTAAATACGTAATAATATCAAAAATTACTTAAATAATTCAGCAACATTGAGGCAGGTCTTCATTGCTCTAAACATTGTGGCTACTTGTCTGTGTGCTACTGTCTATATGACTGTCAGAGTCCAGCACAAACAGCCAACTGTACTCTTAGAACCCTAACCCCCAACTCTGGTTCAAAAGCTGTAAAGCTATAGGTATTTTTGGGTAATTTAATCTATGCAACTGAAATTGTGAGCATGTTTGATGTTCGTTCTCAGGAACAACAGGAGACACAATCAATTTGCAATACGCCCTCTATTATGGAGGGATCGAGTTCTTAGAAAACCATCCAAATTGAGATTTTCTTTAACACAAGCACTTGACAAAAATTGGAAGTATGTCATTTCTTTGTCTTCTTGTGTTTACTTAGTTGTCTCCCACAAATGTCGTACGTGCCGATTTTCAATCCACGTCTAAATTTTGTTGTTCCAGATTTCTGAATTCTGAACTGTAGTCATGCAGTTGTACATTGTACGAATACAGTATTAAAAACTTTACGCTTGAAAGTCGATCTTTACTTTCCTTTAGGACAAAAACTGAGGGGTGGAATAAATTGAGGTTGAGATGCCAAGACCAGAGATTGATTAGTGGAGAGGAGCAGTGCTGATACTTCAGATGTTTACAGTCTATGTCTATGAATTGGATTGGGGAGTCAGAGAAAAAAATCTACATCTATGGATGATATAACTCTGGTGGCAGTGTGAGTGTTTTGTGGGTATATAATAATCAGTTTAATAAATGGGCAAGACCACAGCAGATGGAACATAATGTTGAAAACAGAGAGGTCATCCACTTTGGTTAAAGCAGAAAAAAACAGGAGGAAATTATTACAATGGTGAGAGTGCATGATCATTTATCCAATTATGTTGAATCGATGGTGCTGCACTAGTTCCTACCTTAGCCTTGGAGGTTGCAGTAAACTGCAACTGCCCTATACAGGTCCTCACAACCATCCTAGAAAGAATACCATTCCCATTCCCTCTGACCGATTTCCCACCTAAAAGTGATAGCTGGCCCTTTTTTTTTTAACATACCTGCTTCCTACTTTACACTTAAAAGGAACCTATATATCTCTGTTGACAAAATGTCTCTACAAACTTTGTTCCTCTCTACTTTGTCTTGCAAAATTTGTTAACTCTCTGCCCAAGTCTGAACAGTAATTATTTTTTCCATGTGTAGGAGACACAGGATGAACTCTCCAATTATTAACCTTCTGTCACCAGATTTGGATATAGCCGAAGTGCGGAGTGAGAGAGAGACACTGAAGTAGGATGATAGTTCACAGATTTCAATGCGAACAATGTTAAAGGGAAAAGAAAGCAATAAACGCTAAGCCAAACAGGGTCGTTGACTAAAACTCCCAAATGGAAAACAAGTGACCCCACTCCAACACTTTGGAATGCACCGTAGCAGGGACAAATAGCCGGCTGGGAGATCCCCACCCGGGCCTGGATCTGATTGTTGGGCAGCCCTCACCTCTGCCTCTATTCTTCAGGTCACCAGGGCAGTGATACACGAGCGAGGAAGAATTGGCTCTGGATCGGCATTGTCCTCAGATCCGTCCAACTGCCAGGTGAGAGAGCGTCGACCTTTGTATTCTTGCTGCCAGGACAATAAGTGAGGATGAAATTGAACCTTGTGAAGAATAGAGCCCACCAGGCTTGAAGAGAGTTGAGTTTCTTAGCATTCTGAATGTAGGAGAGGTTCTTGTGATCTGTCCAGACCAAGAATGGATGTTCTTCCCCCTCCAGCCAGTTTCGCTATTCCTCCAGGGCCTCCTTGACAGCCAGAAGCTCCCGGTTCCCAACATCGTAATTCCTCTCGGCCGGAGTCAAGCGACAGGAAAGAAAGGCAGAAGGGTGCAGCCGGCTATCCGCAGACAAGCGCTGAGTGAGGACAGCTCCAGTGCCCACATCGGATGCATCCACCTCGACAGTGAATGGCTGAGATGGGTCTGGGTGTTGCAGCAGCCAGGCAGTGGTGAAGCGTTGCTTTAGCTCGGAAAATGCTTGGTCGGCATCGTCCGTCCAATGGAATCCTGCCAAGGTCTTCTTGGTGAGTGTATTTACAGCCGCGATAGAGCCGAAGTTCTGGATGAAACAGTGATAAATGTTCGCAAACCCCACGAAGCGTCATACCTGTTTGACTGTCCACGATTTGGGCCACTCTGCAACTGCCTGAACTTTAGTAGGGTCCATTTGAGCACTGGATGGGGCATGTATATAGTCCCAAAATGATACCTGGTCTTTATGGAATTCACGTTTTTCAGACTTGGCGTGCAGGTTATTTTCAAGAAGCCGTCTGTGCACTCTTTGGACATGCTGGATGTGCTCCTGATGAGAGCAGGGATAGATAAGGATGTCATTTAAATACACAAACACAAACTGGGAGCACATCGTTAACCAAGGCCTGGAATACAGTGGAGGCGTTGGCTAGACCAAAAGGCATTACCAGATACTCATAGTGGCCATTAGATGTGTTGAAAACTATATTCTACTCATCCCCTTCTCTTATGCGAATCAGATTGTAAGCATTGCGCAGATCAATTTTGGAAATTATGGTTGCTCGCTGGAGATGTTGCTCGATGTAGGCATGGAGCTTGCCATCTTTCTTGCTCACAAAAAAGAAGCCCGCTCCTGCCAGCAAAGTTGACGGATGGATAAACCCCATGCTCAATGCCTCCTTGATGAACTCCTCTATGGCCACCGTTTCAGGACGAGAAAGGGAAAAGGTCTGGCTCCGAGAGGACTTGTGGCAGGTAGGAGGTCTACGGCACAGTCGTACGGCCAGTGTGAGGGCAGGGTGGTGGCCTTTCTTTTACTGGAAACCTCAAGAAGATCCGATTGCTTGTGCATGAATCGCAAAAAGCATCGCGGAAGGTTGGTTTGCAGGTACAACAGGTTATTAAGAAGGGAGACGGAATGTTGGCCTTCATTGCTCGCAGGATTGAATTCAAGTGCAGGGAGGTCATGCTGCAACTATGCAGGGTACTGGTGAGGCCACACCTGGAGTACTGTGTGCAATTCTGGTCTCCATACTTGAGGAAGAATGTACTGGCTTTGGAGGCAGTGAAGAGGAGGTTCACCAGGTTGATTCCAGAGATGAAAGGATTAACCTATGAGAAGAGATTGAGTCACTTGGGACTATACTCTCTGGAATTCAGAAGAATGAGAGGGGATCTTATATAAACATACAAAATTTTGAAAGGGATAGATAAGATATCAGTAGGAAAGTTGTTTTCATTGGTAGGTGAGACTAGAACTAGGGGACATTCCCTCAAGATTCAATGGGAGAAAATTTAGGACGAATACGAGGAGAAACTGTTTTTCCCAAAGAGTGGTGAATCTGTGGAATTCTCTGCCCAGGGAAGCAGTTGAGGCTTCTTCACTAAATATATTTAAGATACAGTTAGATAGGTTTTTACATAGTAGGGGAATTAAGGGTTATTGGGAAAAGGCAGGTAGATGGAGCTGAGTTTATGGACAGATCAGCCATGATCTTATTGAATGACAGGGCAGTCTCGATGGGCTGGATGGCCTACTCCTGCTTCTATTTCTTATGTTCTTATAATTCAGCTGGATTCCCAGACAGGTCCACATCCTTAGCTGACACAGGAGGGGATTCATGGGATGGAGCTTGAGCTGGACCCAGACAGGTAGACAGGCATGCCGGTCCCCATTCTTGAAGTACCTTCAGAGACCAATTGATCCATGGGTTATGTCAGGATAACCAGGGGAGACCAAGTACCAGTGGCAGTTCAGGTGAATTAACCAGATAGAAAGATATTTCTTCATGATGGTTTCCTTCGAGCACCAGTTGGAGGGGTTGGACAGTTGAAGCTAGGGACGATACCTTTCCCTTCAAGTGAGACTGGGCTTGTCAGCATGAGATTATCTGCCTCATTACCTCTGTAACTTTACTGAGAATAGATTCCTTTGCCTGTAGCTTGTCTCTTACCTGACCAATAAATTGCACAGCCAAGGTCAGTTGCTCTCTCTCTGCTGGGTCCATCTTTGTGTGACTGAGACTTGCCGTCACCGAGCTTGGGTGTGGCCCAAGTGCAGAGTGAGAGACACTGAAGCAGGTCGATAGTTCACAGACTTTAATGCAAACAATGTTAAAGGGAAAAGGAAACAATAAATGCTAGGCCAAACAGGGCCATTAAATAAAATTCTCAAATGGAAAACGAAGCCTACACTGCGGCTGAAAAGACCAACTAAGAGTAAAACAAATACCGCCAGTCTTCAGAGTCAGTTAACTCGATAGTCTAATTTCTGAGGCATGGCGGAATGCAGGCAGCGAAGCATTGCTGTGTCCAAGTCTCGACAAGCACTATGACGAGGAGTATGGAATTAAATACTGTCACAATGAAATAATAATTAGTTGACACGTGCATATTCACAAGCACAATTGCCGTATCTACTGTGTTGCTGAATCCATGGATGTGACTCTTTCAAACTCTTAGTCTATCCATGGCTTCATGCCTCTCTATTATTATTTAGTCAATAGTATATTAATGTCTCCCACAAATACAATTCATTAAGTTCCAACACGTTGTTCCTCATCCTTAGAAATCTCACTGTATTTATGGTAAGACATATCAGTTTCCATTTCTAACATTCTCTTTTGCAATCACAGTCGTCATATGCAATTAATCATAAACATATTAACATATAAATTTATCACCAAATAGTTCAACAATTTCAGAGGATTCTATTTTTTTTCATTTTGCATCACGTGCTGATCTTTGATTTCTTTACCTGACCTCTTGCCATCTTTCTTCATTCATGCCCTCCACCACATCATAGTTATTTACTATATTCTCTGATCTCTTTCCCACCACCTTTGCATCATAAAATCTTTATCTCAGCTCAGATTAAATGTTAAATTTTAACTGTTAAAAATGTCAACTGAAAATATGTTTAATTGGCTCCCTATACTTGTAGTGCTTGCTGTTTACATCAATTAGTATTACTTCATAATTCACTTGGTTTCTAATTGTTTTTGCCCTTTGAGTTTTGCTTGTCTTTCTTCTCATTTCACCTTAGTCACTCAATTAATAAAAAAAAGACAGAAAGGAATAAATGGCTTGAATCTTGTTATTCTGTTCAAAGAACTCACACAGATCACTGTTTAGCATGGGGAAAGGGGTGCCATTCAAGCAGACTTCTTTGCCCTGGAGCTGAGGGTCTAGCCAGAGTGGTTAGTAAGAAACATTTCCCCAACTTCAGCCCACGTAAGCTCTACCTAATCAGACAAATGGAGATCACTTTAAGGCACTCTTGCAGATGAATCACTTGCAACAGGATATCTGGCCTCAGAACTGTTCTTGTAACCATTGTATTTAGGTGGTCAGTTCAGTTTGGATTTCTGGTCAATGGTAACTCCCAAGTTGTTAACACTGAAGGATTCAGTAATGTTGTGTTATTGAATGCAAGATTAGATAACTGAACTCTTGTTGGAAGTGGGCATTGCCTGCCATTCTGAGGTGCAAATGTCACCTGCCATTGCAATGTTGACAAGGTCTTGCCTCATGCAGGCATAGGCTACTTCATTTGCTGAGGGTTTGCAAATGGACTTAAATATTATGCAGTAATCAGTGAACATCCCTACTTCTGAACTTTATGATAAAAAGGTTGTCATTAGTCATAGTAATACTTTATTAATCCTGGGGGAATTTGGTTTTCGTTACAGTTGCTCTATAAATAATAAATAGTAATAGAACCATAAATAGTTAAATAGTAATATGTAAATTACACCAGTAAATTATGAAATAAGTCCAGGACCAGCCTATTGGCTCAGGATGTCTGACCCTCCAAGGGAGGAGTTGTAAAGTTTGATGGCCACAGGCAGGAATGACTTCCTATGACACTCAGTGCTGCATCTCTGTGGAATGAGTCTCTGGCTGAATGTACTCCTGTGCCCAACCAGTACATTATGTAGTGGATGGGAGACATTGTCCAAGATGACATGCAACTTAGACAGCATCCTCTTTTCAGACACCACCGTCAGAGAGTCCAGTTCCATCCCCACAACATCACTGGCCTATTAATTAGGCAGCTAAAATGGTTGGGCGTAGGATATTCCCAAGGAATGCTTGCAATGAACCAGCATGATAGAGAAGCAGTTATGGTAACATTTTACAATACCGGTGATTGCGGTTCAATGTCTGTAAGGAGTTTGTACGTTCTCCCTGTTCACACAGGTTTCCTCCAGGTGCTCCGGTTTTCTCCCATATTCCAAAAATAAGACATATGGGTTAGGGTTAGTAAGTCCTGGGCATGCTATGTTGGTGCTGAAAACATGACAGACCCAGCACAGAGCAAAAATGATGGAAACAATGCAATTCATGGTATGTTTTGATGTACATGTGACAAATAAAATCTAATAATAAAAAATATAATATCCTAGGCAGGGTTGATTGGCTACTGATGAATAGGAGCATCTTCCATTGCTCAAGTTTCAACAACTGACATGGTTTTCTTTGATTTCCATTTTACTAGGGTGCCTTTATGCCACACTGTTTCAAATGCTGCTTTAGTGACAAGGACAGTCACTGTCACCTCAGCTCCAGAATTCAGTCAGTCAACAGTGACTTTGACTTGATTCCCATTGATGAGAAAGCTACTAAGACATCCACCTAAATGTTAAGAGCAATAACTCCCACCTTACCTCTGACTTTAAGCATTTTAACAAGTATTACTTAAATGGCATTCAAGAATGGAAAAGATGTTGAGAACCAGATCAAAGATTCCAAGGAACACATTCCTTCCTCTGTCGAGCAAGTTGGAGAGAAAAGCTTAAAATAATCCATAGGAAACCAAGTGAAAAACAGAAGTTTTAGCCAAATATGGGATGTTGTGCAAAAAAACCAAAAGGATAAAAAACAACAGGAATTCTGCAGATGCTGGAAATTCAAGCAACACACATCAAAGTTGCTGGTGAACGCAGCAGGCCAGGCAGCATCTCTAGGAAGAGGTGCAGTCGACGTTTCAGGCCGAGACCCTTCGTCAGGACTAACTGAAGGAAGAGTGAGTAAGGGATTTGAAAGTTGGAGGGGGAGGGGGAGATCCAAAATGATAGGAGAAGACAGGAGGGGGAGGGATAGAGCCAAGAGCTGGACAGGTGATAGGCAAAAGGGATATGAGAGGATCATGGGACAGGAGGTCCGGGAAGAAAGACGGGGGGGGGGGAGAACCCAGAGGATGGTCAAGAGGGAGAAAAAGGAGAGTGAGAGAAAGAATGTGTGTATAAAAATAAGTAACAGATGGGGTACGAGGGGGAGGTGGGGCATTAGCTGAAGTTAGAGAAGTCGACATTCGGTGCTCTAGATGTGGCCTTTTATATATTGGCGAGACCCAACACAGACTGGGAGACCACTTTGCTGAACATCTACGCTCTGTCCGCCAGAGAAAGCAGGATCTCCCAGTGGCCACACATTTTAATTCCACATCCCATTCCCATTCTGACATGTCTATCCACGGCCTCCTCTACTGTAAAGATGAAGCCACACTCAGGTTGGAGGAACAACACCTTATATTCCGTCTGGGTAGCCTCCAACCTGATGGCATGAACATTGACTTCTCTAACTTCTGCTAATGCCCCACCTCCCCCTTGTACCCCATCTGTTACTTATTTTTATACACACATTCTTTCTCTCACTCTCCTTTTTCTCCCTCTGTCCCTCTGAATATACCTCTTGCCCATCCTCTAGGTCCCCCCCCCCACCGTCTTTCTTCCTGGACCTCCTGTCCCATGATCCTCTCGTATCCCTTTTACCTATTACCTGTCCAGCTCTTGGCTCCATCCCTCCCCCTCCTGTCTTCTCCTATCATTTTGGATCTCCCCCTCCCCCTTCAACTTTCAAGTCCCTTACTCACTCTTCCTTCAGTTAGTCCTGACGAAGGGTCTCGGCCTGAAACGTCGACTGCACCTCTTCCTAGAGATGCTGCCTGGCCTGCTGCGTTCACCAGCAACTTTTATGTGTGTTGCTTAAAAGGATAAAAAAAACACCAAAAGACATTAAAAAGAAATAGTTTAAAATTTCTCAGAAAATTCGGCCTAAAAGAAAAGTTGTGGGATTTTATTATAACAAACTTCATGAAATAAAAAAAGATGTCGCTAACTGAAAAGCAGTTAACTTATGATTCTGTTTGCCCTATGATTTTGTTCGGCCTACTAAACAAATAGAATAGAAGAGTAAACAGTTGATGCTTTGGGCCGAGCCCCTTCACCAGAACTGGTAAAGAGTCTTGGCCCGAAACCTCAACTGTTTACCATTTCCATAGATGCTGCCAGGCCTGCTGAGTACCCCCAGCATTTTATGTCTGTTGCTTGGATTTCCAGCATCTACAGATTCTCTCTTGTTTATTTTCTAAGAGCATATTTTTCAATATGTTTGGAAGCCTTAAAATTTAGAGAACCTGAAAAGATACTCTATGTACTGTTAGATTATTCACCTATGTGACACATGAAAACTTCTTTCTTCTACACTTTTGCCATGGACTATGTGCTTATTCAAAATACGTTGCTATGCAGTTAATGGGGTAAAAATTGGGTATGACTGTGCTGGCCTAAAGTCACTCTGCTTCTGTCAGGTGCCATTCCATTGTAAATGAGGCTATGTCCACACTAGACCGGATAAATCCGTAACCGAAGCTTTTTCTCTTCATTTTGACCATCCGTCCACACTGAAACGGCATTTTCCTCACCCAGAAATGGAGATTTTCTAAAACGCCCTCCAGAGTGTGTAAATTTGAAAACACCGATTGTGCAGAGCAGTGTGGATGGGGTAAACAGATATTTTTTAAAACACTGTCATGACGTGCTGGAACAGATTGCCACAGCGCGGCATTTCATTGTTTTCTTGAATGCAACCCCCCACACAACCTAACAATTTCAGAACAGACGGCAACGAGACTGAAGCCAGAAGAGTTAGAAACGTACTCACCAAATACTTTGACCCATAGCTTACCGAATAAATAAGTATATTCACTTTGCCCTGTTTTCTGTCCTTGCTTGTATGAAGGTGGTTTACCTATTTATGTAAGTACTTCTCTGACAATAGATGTGTAACAGCCTAACGTAACGTTGTATGGAAATACAAGATAACACTGATGCAGACATGTTTTATACATTTAACAAGGTGCTTTATTAATGCAACAGAGTGAGTCAGTTTTTCAATGTTCGTCGTCAGCCGGGTCATACTGTCCGTGAGCTCCCTATCGGTTGCCTCCACATGCTCCAGTATTTGTTGTTTTTTAGTTTTAAGTCCTCTTGCGTGAGAGCCAACAGCAATTCCTTTGAAGTTTTTCTAGTCTGTAACTGGACAAATGCGCACCATGTATACTGTTTCCTCTTCGCTTGTTTGCTGTGTGTCCTCCACATGCCCAGTAGGAGGAGATTCACCCAAATATCTATTCTAATGTGGATGGAAACATTTTTAAAAATGCCTGGTGTGGACACCTATTGTTTTTACGCGAAACCGGCGTTTTCAAAATTATCCAGTCTAGTGTGGGCTTAGCCTCACTTTTAAGCTGACTCGTTTTCTCATCTAATTAAAATGTGAAAATTGTGGATTATTGATGAAGTGCAACAGCCATACAATCTGTTCAGCAACCAACATCCTGGAAGGACAGTTCGCAGGAAAGCAGATGTGAGGCAGGGGGGTGATCACAAGAAGGTAAGATGTCTTTTTGCTTTGGAACAATTCTTCGGGGTGTATGGGAAGTGTCCAGATAAGAGGGATGGGCTTTGCAGAAAATTCTTGGGTATCTCTGCCCACGAGGCTTCTCTACCTTCCTAAAGTGACATACACTGCTGTTCCACTTCTACACCACCACTGCCATTATGTGTGTGCGTCCTAGACATTCCCACTGATCTTTGAAAACTCCAACCTTCCGCACATTATGCTCCAATCCATCTTTAGCCATATCTTCAACTTGTCATATCAGGTTTAGTGATGTGACAGATTTACAGAATGAAAATGAGACCCATCCATGAAAACAAGATGAGCCTCGCTCCATTAATTTTTCTGGGTACATTACTCATGTGTCTGATGGAGTGTTCAAATAGCTCTCCAAGGATTTTGCATTCCAGCAATCCCTGCATAGATTAATTGCCAAAAGAATGTCCATAGTGGAATCTGAACTTTATTTGCAAGGAAAAACTAGTCTAATACACAGAAGTAAAGGTAATGAGCTCCAGCAATGGTAAAATGCAGGCCGACAAAACAACCTGGAAAAGCATTAAAAACTGGCTTGGCACCAGGAAAATATGGATAAAAATTGTGTGATGGTGAGGCTGAAAGTGCTGATAGATTGAGGTTGCAATAATTTATAGTCCAGCTGCAGCTGATATCAAAACATTTTATTCAAGCTTAAGAAAGATTGGAACAATGATGGACTTAGAAATTATTGAAGCACATTTGTAACTACCAAAAAGATGATTCATTCTCTCAGAAGATGTGGGAAACAATCAACAATGTCACTTTGACTTTGAACACTTGTGCATTCACTTGAACTCTAAGGCTCACAAAACTTCTGCATCTTGAAAGTAATTTACTACTGAAGGTTACAGTTACTACCAATGTAAAACAAAGAAAAGCTGTAGGACTTCAACTTTACAGGGTGATGGGATTCTTATTGGGAAATTAACCACAGATACATTGTTAATGTATGAATTTAAAATATTTTCCAATATACTGTTTTTCAATAATCACCAACAAATTCTTCTGATATCGTTTTAAACCTGGTCAGGCCAGGGAACAGTTAACTAGGATAAACATATGCTGATTTAATGATGGAATAACTTTCATTTTTAAATAGATCAAAAGGTATAAGAGTGATCAATATTATTGAAATAAAACCTAACATCAGGCTTCTCTATCAGGAATCACTGAGATAATTTGAATTTCAGCAATTAGGTATCAATGGGCTACTATACACCAACTATTTTTCTGTTTTTAATGGCTTAGGACATGAGGCTATTGTTAACTGTATAGAACATCAGTAAATTCACAACAAATTGGCATGTGGGCTTTTTCAGAGAAGTGCCAATTCATTTAGAATAAATAGTCAATCTGCTCCATTCTGAGAGCAATCATTGTTGCCCTCCAATTGCTTGAGTGATTGGTAATCTAAAATCACAATGCAAAAAAACTTCATTCATCTTAGAGGTACTGACAGGATGAAACATGGATCGCAATGCTGATTGACAGCTTAAATATGGATGGTTATCTAGCATGGGTAGATGTGTTGTAGCTCACTCCTTTACTGGAGCTTGAACAGACTGATACCATCCAAATCAATTGCTGAACTGTCTGTGTATTTTTGGCAATTTGATTTATCACTCTTCCTTCAATTTGAACACTTTAACTGCAAACAGATGCAGATAGATAACCAATAATGGATTTGTAAATACTCACTGTGGTACAGTGTATAGACTCTCAACACACAATCGTAATTAATGCCTTTGATCTCAGTTTCAGTATTTATTTATCTAGAGAGACAGCACAGAATAGGCTCTTCCTGCACTTTGAGCAGTGCCATCTAGCAACCCCCGACAACCCCGATTTAACCCTAGTCTAACCATGGGACAATCTACAACGATTAGTTAATCTACCCAGTGCATCTTTGGACTGTGGGAGGAAACCAGATCACCTGAAGAAAACCTATGCAATCCACAGCGAGGATGTACAGAGGCTGCTTACGGAGGCCGCTGACATTGAACCCCAAGCTGTAATAGTGTTGCACTAACCACTACACCCAAATGGCTCAATGCATCAACCTGTCAGTATCTCTACGATGAATGAGGTTTTCTTTTTGCACTGTGATGTAGTGTGTCACTAGTGCATATCGGAACAATGTCTACTATCAAACCCTCCTAAAACAAGGCTTGAAAGTTGTTTTGATCTGATTCTCTGTATTAGTTCTGCTGTTGTCTCACTCCCATAACTAGTGCAATCCTGATGAAACTTCTTACCCAGAAATGTTGACAATTCCTTCCCCCCCACCCACAGATACTGCTTGAACCATTGAGGTCCTCCAGCAGATTGTTTGTTGCTTCAACCTAGTACGTGTGCAAGTATAGGTGGAAATAGCTGATGTGACCTTGACTACAGTGTAACTTTCATCCTGTCTTGATGTTGAAGATAGAGGCTGCAGTTGGCATGAGATTTCAATTAAGGCATTCATACTAAGCAAATATTAATAAAATCTCTTAAAAGGAGTTTGCTGAAAATTTATGGTACTCTCAGCTCTGTAAGTTTGTACTACCATTTAAGTACTTTCCAAATAAACCACAATTCTTTCATTAATTGCAGCTACAGTGTACAGATTCTTTGAGACCTGTCATTACAGCATAGGAACAGCTCTGTCTGTGCTGACCATCATGGCAATCTAACTAATCGCATGTGGTCTTCAGCCCTCATTTGAGCCTAACGTCGGTGGTGGGGAAACTGCTGGAGTCAGTTATCAAGGATGTGATAACAGCACATTTGGAAAGCGGTGAAATGATCGGACAAAGTCAGCATGGATTTGTGAAAGGAAAATCATGTCTGACGAATCTCAGAATTTTTTGAGGATGTAGCTAGTAGAGTGGATAGGGGAGAACCAGTGGATGTGGTATATTTGGATTTTCAAAAGGCTTTTGACAAGGTCCCACACAGGAGATTAGTGTGCAAACTTAAAGCACATGATATTGGGGGTAAGGTATTGGTGTGGGTGGAGAATTGGTTAGCAGACAGGAAGCAAAGAGTGGGAATAAACGGGACCTTTTCAGAATGGCAGGCGGTGACTAGTGGGGTACCGCAAGGCTCAGTGCTGGGACCCCAGTTGTTTACAATATATATTAATGACTTGGATGAGGGAATTAAATGCAGCATCTCCAAGTTTGCGGATGACACGAAGCTGGGTGGCAGTGTTAGCAGTGAGGAGGATGCTAAGAGGATGCAGGGTGACTTGGATAGGTTGGGTGAGTGGGCAAATTCATGGCAGATGCAATTTAATGTGGATAAATGTGAAGTTATCCACTTTGGTGGCAAAAATAGGAAAACAGGTTATTATCTGAATGGTGGCCGATTAGGAAAAGGGGAGGTGCAACGAGACCTGGGTGTCATTATACACCAGTCATTGAAAGTGGGCATGCAGGAACAGCAGGCGGTGAAAAAGGCGAATGGTATGCTGGCATTTATAGCGAGAGGATTCGAGTACAGGAGCAGAGAGGTACTACTGCAGTTGTACAAGGCCTTGGTGAGACCACACCTGGAGTATTGTGTGCAGTTTTGGTCCCCTAATCTGAGGAAAGACATCTTTGCCATAGAGGGAGTACAAAGAAGGTTCACCAGATTGATTCCTGGGATGGCAGGACTTTCATATGAAGGAAGACTGGATGAACTGGGCTTGTACTCGTTGGAATTTAGAAGATTGAGGGGGGATCTGATTGAAACGTACAAGATCCTAAAGGGATTGGACAGGCTAGATGCAGGAAGATTGTTCCCGATGTTGGGGAAGTCCAGAACGAGGGGTCACAGTTTGAGGATAAAGGGGAAGCCTTTTAGGACCGAGATGAGGAAAAACTTCTTCACACAGAGAGTGGTGAATCTGTGGAATTCTCTGCCACAGGAAACTGTTGAGGCCAGTTCATTGGCTATGTTTAAGAGGGAGTTAGATATGGCCCTTGTGGCTACGGGGGTCAGGGGGTATGGAGGGAAGGCTGGGGCAGGGTTCTGAGTTGGATGATCAGCCATGATCATAATAAATGGCGGTGCAGGCTCGAAGGGCCGAATGGCCTACTCCTGCACCTATTTTCTATGTTTCTATGTTTCCCACTATTAAGTATCCTGGAAACCAGGATAGAATGTTTTCAGTCCAATGGTATGTTATTTTCTTTGTAGGGAAAGTCCTGAAGTTAAATAGCCCAGCAATAAAATGACTTGTGGTATAATTTCCCATTTACATCTTTGGAAGTGGAGTATACCTTTCAGCTTTGCACCCTGCCTATTGTACAACCGTTTTTTTCCTCCGGAAGAATTAAAATAGCAGCAAAAAATATCCATAAATTTTGTGAACTCCTCCTCTCCTCTCTTACTCTCTATACCCCCACCTGACTTCTCCAGTAACATAAAATAATTGTCTTAGCATTACACTTTTTCAGTAATGTGAGTGCATCTTGTCTAGAAGGTCAAGTTAAACACTATGCACACAAAAATTATTGTGAAGTAAAATGTGAAATATAAAGCAGTCTTTCCTTCCTTATGTACGAGCAATTTAAAATTAGGATTTCTCAACATTCAGATTTCTACACGGTAATTTTTCCTTCATAACTGCCTGTCTGTAGGAAGAACTATTTGTAAACTTTCTGGTTTGCTTGATGTAGATGTAGACATTTGCCTGCATAGACTTGTTAGCTGTTGACAAGGTCATTAATTTCTACAGAGATATGATGCATTTTCTCTGTGGTAGGTTCTCCTCTAAAACTGTCCTGTAACTCAATTAGGAATGATTGAAAACACATTCAAATAGCTGACTATTAAAGAATTAGCAAATCTCCCAATTAAGTACAGTAAAAGCATTATAACATCATATTGATCATAATATCAGTAAACCACTTGCAGACTTGCTCAACATAAACCAAGAGATACTCATTGTATAACATAACATAATATTGTATTCTACAATATATTAAGAACACATGTTATTTTCCAACTGGATTACTGAAATTCAATAGATTTTCATTCGTCCCTGTTATGGGGTTTATAGTATTGATTGGGAAATTAAATTTACAGATGTAAAAATTACAGATGTTGTTTCCTGTTCTGTAAGAATTATAAATGAATACCCTTTCTGTCATAAGCATTGATAATGGACAAGTGCCATAAGTATGGGCAAGTATACTGAGGTGCAACTTTGCCTGGAAACTGGTTGTAATTAAGAGATAGAAAACTCGGCAATTATAGTATTAGTGAAGTTTGTAAGCTCTGGAATGAAAAGCTGAGTTACAAACAATGGCCTCTACTCACTGGAATTTCAAAGAATATGGGGGATCTCATCGAAACCCACTGAATGTTGAAAGGACAAGATAAGGTGGATGTGGAGAGGATGTTTCTTATGGTGGGAGTATCCAGAACTAGAGGGCACAGCCCCAAAATTGAGGGGCGACCTTTTAGTAAAATATAAAGCAGTCTTTCCTTCCTTTTGTACGAGAAATTTAAAATTAGACGTAAGGAAGAATTTTTTTTAAGCCAGAGAGTAGCAAATCTGTGGAATGCTCTGCCACAGGCTACATTGGAGGCCAAGTCCATGGGTATATTTAAGGTGGAAATTGATAGTTTCCTGATCAGTCAGGGCATTAAAGGATATGGTGAGAAGGCAGGTGTAGGGGGTTGAGTGGGATCTAGGATCAGCTGTGATGGAATGGCAGAGCAGATTTGATGGGCTGAATGGCCTAATTCTGCTCCTATATCTCATGGTCTAATGGAGGTAATGCCAATAGAGAGCAATGGAACATGACCAGGAAAGCAGCCTGTCACATAATAAGATTAGGACAAATTAAAATCCTAAAAATGATTCAGAATTAGAAAACAAAAATATGAAATAGTTATTGGACTCAGCATATTGATTTATGATATTCTTGAACATTAAGTGACGGTGTGGAGCACTGTAATAGGGATGCAGAGGAGAAGGCTGCATGAAGCTGGCTGCAGTCAGTTCAGACTGCTCTCAACCACAATTGTGGGGTCCAGTATCCAATGCTTGGATACGCATTATACAATACTGAGGAGATTTAACAGAATGCTGCCTGAACTAGAGAGTGTATCTAATGAGCATAGGCGGAATGAGCTAGGACTTTTCTCTCTGTAGTAAAGGAGGATGAGAGGTGACTTGATAAAAGATGATAAAAGACATAGATAGAGTGGATAGCTAGATACTCTTTCCCTAGGTAAAAATCCCCAGGTAGAATACGAAGGGTGTAATTTTAAGGTGATTGGAGAAAGGTATAGGGGGATGTCAGAGGTAAGTTTTTTTTAATACAGATAGTGATAGGTGCTTGGAATGCCCTGCTAGGAGCAGAAATACATCGGGCTCCCAAAATAAGCTGGCCATTCAGGCTTGCTGTAAATCAGAGCCTTGTCCTTTATATTCACTCAATATGTATGAAAGAGATAGGGTGGGGATTGCAGGGTGGTTGAGGGCAAGGCATCAAATAGGGTGCCACCAGAAACTTTTGGTCAGCAAGAATTCATTCAAGGATGGGTGACTCCCCTGTTGACAGCACTTGTAATAAATGAAGTTTATCCTGAAGGTAAATCAGAATCAGGTTTATTATCATGTGTCGTGAAATTCGTTAACTTAGCAGCAGCAGTTCAATGCAATACATGATATAGAAGAAGAAAATCATGCAAAAAACAGAAATAATTGTATATTAAGAAAGTGAGGTAGTGTTCACAGATTCAATGTCCATTTACGAATCGGATGGCAGAGGGGAAGAAGCTGTTCCTGAATCACTGAGTGCGTGCCTTCAGGCTTCTGTACCTCCTAGCTGATGGTAACAGTGAGAAAAGTGCATGCCCTGGGTTCTGGATATCCTTAATAATGGACACTGCCTTTCTGAGACACTGCTTCTTGAAGATATCCTGGGTACTTTGTAGGCTAGTACCCAAGATGGAGCCGACTAAATTTGCAACCCTCTGCAGCTTCTTTCAGTCCTGTGCAGTAGGCTCTCCCCACCAATCCCCCATACCAGTCAGTGATGCAGGCTGTCAGACTGCTCTCCACGGTACATCTATAGAAGTTTTAGAGTGTATTTGTTGACATACCAAATCTCTTCAAACTCCTAAAGTACAGTCACTGTCTTGCCTTCTTTATAACTACATCAATATGTTAGGACCAGGTTAGATCCTCAGAGATCTTGACACCCAGGAACCTGAAACTACTCACTCTCTCCACTTCTGATTCCTCTATGAGGATTGATATGTGTTCCTTTTGTCCTACTGACATTGAGTGCCAGGTTGTTGCTGTGACACCACTCCACTAGTTGGCATATTTCACTCCTGTACGCCCTCTGGTCACCACCTGAGATCCTACCAACAATGGTTGTATCATCAGCAAATTTATATCTATGCCTGGCCACACAGCTGGATTGAATGTGAAATATTTTAATCTACATTAGCCATCAAATAAATTAAATTCACAATGGCAAGGAGAAATGAAGACAAAACATAAAAATAATTAACAAGATTTTGGGTCACCTAATTGCAAAGTACCAAAGTGAAGTAAAGATTTTATGTTTCAAATTATGAAACTAATTTAATAAAGATACAAAAACAATTGTAGAATTAATTAAATAAAGTGTTGGTTTGCAATAATTGAAAGCAGCCTCACATTGGCAGAATAAGATGATTGGAAATGGACTTCAAGCATGAAGGTGAAAAAAACTATTTCTTCTATGTACATTGCATTGTCACAAGTGTCAGTATTTTCTTTATATTGAGATAAAGTCATCGTTAGATTGTAGACAAAGGTGACAGTCAATCTGTAGAACAAATGGTCCCATAAACAGAAATAACAGTCCAGTTAATTTGATATGATGCAATTGATTTAGAAGAAAATATAAGTCTGAACATTAGAAATAATAAATAAAAGTTGGAGTGGATCATAGAATTATACAACACAAAATTAGACCCTTACAGTCCACAGCATCTTTAGTGACTGATACCTATTTGCACTAATCACATTTGCCTTCATTAGACCAGTACAGTTCCACAAATTTCCTATCAGAATATCTGTACAAATATATTTTTAAACACAATAATTGTACCTGCTTCTATACCTCCTCTGATAGGTACTACGCTGGGTGAAACACATATCCCTCAGAACTCCTTAAAATTATTTGCCTCTCACTTTAAACCTGTACTATTTAGCTTGATACCCACATGCCCAGGGAAAATGATTGACTATCCTATTTATGCCCCACACAATTTTGTAAAACTGAAAAGGTGACCCCTCAGTCTCCTAATCTCCAGTGGGAACAAACACAGCCTATTCAATCTCTCTTTATAACTACAGCCTTCTATTTCAGACAATATCCGAGTAAATCATATTGCTACCACATTCTTCCTTTAGCATGGTAATCAGAAATGTATAAAATACTACATGGACTAACTACCTTTTGCACCATTACAATGTGGCCTCTCAAATCTCATACTCAAGGCCTCATCCTTTCAGACCAAGCATATCAAATGCCTTCTTCACTGCTCTATCCACCGGTGCTGTCATTTTCAGGGTGCTATGAACTTGCACCCAAATTTCCCATTGTCTATCAGTGCAGCTAAGGTCTTTGCCATCCACTCAACATGCCCTACCAGAACTTCAATTCCAATGTGCACTCTCTCACACTTCTCTGAATTAAATTCCATCTGCCACTGCTCTACCCAACCCTCCAGCAGGTGCAAGTCCCACTGTATCCTGAGAGGAACTTCTTCAGCACCTACAATTTTCAGGTCATCTACAAATTTACCAATCAGATCACCTACATTCTCTCCCAGGTTATTTATGTATATTACAAACAGCAAATGTTCCAGACCTAATCCCTGCAATATACACATAAAAGTTGCTGGTGAACGCAGCAACTTTTATGTGTGTTCCTTTAAATTCCAGCATCTGCAGATTTCCTCGTGTTTGCCCTGCAATATACCACTTGTTATAGATTTTTGGTTAATAAAACACTCATCCACCATTAACGTCCTCTGCCTTTCATCACCAAGCCAATTTTGGATTCAGTTTGCCAATATGCCTCATATCCTTTGTGACTTAACTTTCTAGACTCCCTACCTTCCAGGAATTTGACAAGAGCCTTCCCAATGTCCAATAGAACAACATTATCTGCCTTGCTCTCATTACTTTTCATTAGCTCCTCAACGGAACTCAATCAGATTTGAAACATGATCTCCCTGCACAAAACCATGCTGACTCCTCCTAATCAGAACCCATCTTTCCAAGTAAACATAGATCCTCTTCCACAAAATCTTCTCCAACAACTTCCCTACCACCGACAAAGGGATCATCAACCTACACTTTCCAATCATATCTCTACTGCTCTTTTTGAATAGGGGACAACATTAGCTAACCTCCTGTCTTGCAGTATCTTACGATAGACTAATGCAGGTACTAAATTTTCCATCAGAGCTCCAGTAATTTTCTGCTTTGCTTCCCTTAGCATCATTGAATAGATCCCATCCAGTCCTGGGGCTTTATCCACCCTAATCTGCAACACTATTTCTTACACTTCTATGCTGGAAGAGGGTGTAGATTTGTTGTTTTTCTAGTATTTTTCCTTGTAGTTTAACTTTCCTATGCTTGATTGTAATTTTATATAACAATAATTGTTAATTGTAATTGTTCAGTGATTTTCCTAGTCATTGTAGTGCAGCTGGTTTTGTATTTTCAAGAAGCTAAATTTTATGCCTCTTTATTGACCTTCAAAAAACCTCTGAATCATTATAACCAGATCCAACACCTTCTTCCTAACACCGATATGTTGGAGAATGTTAGCATTCCCCTCTCCATCCTCCACATCCTCCTCTCTAGTGAGTACTGATAATAAGTATTAATTTAAAATCTTGCTCATATCCTTTATTTCCACACACAGTAATTCCAGTCAGTATCCAGACAGTTGCCCATTTTGCTTGTCCCACTGTTCAACACAAACGTAGCTGATATTTTACCGCACCATAATATTCCACTAACCTAACACCCCTTTATCATTCAAACATCCATGAATGTGTAATTGAATTTAGTTGTAGTTCTGTCCGAGTGTGTAATACATGTTGTTAGATGTTAATGTTTACATCTGGATACTTCCTTGAATAATCGGACTTGTCCTCTTTCCCCTCCTTTCCTTACACCCCCGCCCCCCCCCCCGCTGTGATATCCACAATTTCCTTCCCCTTTCTTGCTCTATCCATCCAATTCACACACAGAATCAGAATCAGAATCAGGTTTATTTTCACCAGCATGTGACGTGAAATTTGTTAACTTAGCAGCAGCAGTTCAATGCAATGCATAATATAGAAGAGAAAAAATAAAATCTAATAATAATAGATAAATAAATAAATTACAGTATACGTATATTGAATAGATTAAAATTGTGCAAAAAACTGAAATAATATGTTAAAAAGTGAGGTAGTGTTTAAGGGTTCAACGTCCATTTAGGAACTGGATGACAGAGGGGAAGAAGCTGTTCCTGAATCGCTGAGTGTGCGCCTTCAGGCTTCTGTATCTCCTACCTGATGGTAACAGTGAGAAAAGGGCATGCCCTGGGTGCTGGGGATCCTTAATAATTGACGCTGCCTTTCTGAGACACCACTCTCTGAAGATGACCTGGGCTAGTACGCAAAATGGAGCTGACTAAATTTACAACCCTCTGCAGCTTCTTTCGGACCTGTGCAGTAGCCACCACCCCCTATACCAGACAGTGATGCAGCCTATCAGAATGCTGTCCACGATACATCTATAGAAGTTTTTGAGTGTATTTGTTGACATACCAAATCTCTTCAAACTCCTAATGAAGTACAGTGGCTGTCTTGCCTTCTTTATAACTGCATTGATATATTGGAACCAGATTAACTCCTCAGAAATCTTGGCACTCAAGAACTTGAAGCTGTTCACTCTCTCCACTTCTGATCCCTCTATGAAGATTAGTATGTGTTCCTTTGTCTTACCCTTCCTGAAGTCCACAATCAGCTCTTTCATCTTACTGATGTTGAGTGCCAGGTTGTTGCTGCGGTACCATTCCACTAGTTGGCATATCTCACTCCTGTACGCCCTCTCATCACCACTTGAGATTCTACCAACAATGGTTGTATCGTCAGCAAATTTATAGATGGTATTTGAGCTATGCCTAGCCACACAGTCATGGGTATAGAGAGACTAGAGCAGTGGGCTGAGCACACACCCCTGATGTGCGCCAGTGTTGATTGTCAGTGAGGAGGATATGTTATCACCAATCCACACGGACTGTGGTCTTCCGATTAGGAAGTCGAGGATCCAATTGCAGAGGGAGGTACAGAGGCCCAGGGTCTGTAACTTCCCAATCAGGATTGTAGGAATGCT
Organism: Mobula hypostoma; assembly: GCF_963921235.1. NCBI lineage: Eukaryota > Metazoa > Chordata > Chondrichthyes > Myliobatiformes > Myliobatidae > Mobula > Mobula hypostoma. The sequence continues at coordinate 149,033,963 of NC_086099.1, forward strand.
GGTATTAAATGCTGAGCTATAGTCAATGAACAGCATTCTGACATAGGTGTTTGTGTTGTCCAGATGATCTGAAGACATGTGGAGAGCCATTGAGATTGCATCTGCTATTGACCTATTGTTTAACCAATTTAGCCCCATCTGGTTCCAAGTTATTTGCCTCTTCCCGAATAGTTCCCATTCTGTTTCCTTTACTTATCTGAATCCAGCCGTTGTTTTTTTCCCTCTTTTTCCTCTCTCTATCTATCTCCAACTATCATTCTCCTGTCACTGTCTTCTAACTCCATATCCACCCTCCACCCAACCTGGCATTACCTTACATCCCTCCTCAGCCCACCAATTGCCTCAGAACCCTTTCTTGCCACTCCCTTTCTCTCCGTATTGGCCACCTCACCTCTCCACTCTCAGTCCTAATATAGGGTTTTGACCCAAAATGTTGACAATTTCTTTCCTTCTGCACATGCTGTATGTCCTGTAGAATTCCTCTAGCTGATTGTTTTTTCCTTCACTTCTTCTGAAAGCTCATTCCAACATTCACCACCCTCTCTGTGTGAAGAGTTGCCCCTCAGATCCCTTTTAAATCTTTCCCTTCCCACTATAACCCTATGTTCCCTAGTTTGGAGGCCCTACCCTGGGTCAAAGATTATTACCATCTTCCTTATCTATGCTTCTCATAATTTTAAGCACGTATGAGGTTGCCCCTCACCCTCCTGTAGTTCAAGGAATAAAGACATAGCCTCTCCAAACCATCACCATAACACAGGCCATCCAGCCCTGACAACATCCTTATAAATCTTTGACACACTCTTTCCAGTTTAACCGTGTCTTTTATAACAGGGTGACCAAAACGGGTACAAAATTTGAAACCCATCGTGCCATCAGGTGAGTTAAGAATTACATAATTCTAGTACTTAAATCAATTCAGTACCCAAGGACAAGAAAGCACTCTCAAAAATAATTATGAAACTACTGCATTATCATAAGAACTCAGATAGTTCACTTATGCCCTTGAGGGAAGGTAGTGTGATTCTTTGTTGGATCTCACCAACATGAGACTCCAGACAACAATGTAATTGACTAAATGTGAATTGCTGAAATGACCCAGCGAGCCACTCAAATCAGAATGATTGGGGTTGGCAATGAAATTGAACTTTGCCAATGATGCCTGTATCCTGTGAATGAGTAAAAATATCCATAGAACCATAGAAATCATAGAAACTACAGCACAGAAACAGGCCTTTTGGCCCTTCTTGGCTGTGCCAAACCATTTTCTGCCTAGTCCCACTGACCTGCACACGGACCATATCCCTCCATACACCGCCCATCCATGTACCTGTCCAATTTATTCTTAAATGTTAAAAAAGAACCTGCATTTACCATCTCGTCTAGCAGCTCATTCCATACTCCCACCACTCTCTGTGTGAAGAAGCCCCCCCTAATGTTCCCTTTAAACTTTTCCCCCCTCACCCTTAACCCATGTCCTCTGGTTTTTTTCTCCCCTTGCCTCAGTGGAAAAAGCCTGCTTGCATTCACTCTATCTATACCCATCATGATTTTATATACCTCTGTCAAATCTCCCCTCATTCTTCTACGCTCCAGGGAATAAAGTCCTAACCTATTCAACCTTTCTCTGTAACGGAGTTTCTCAAGTCCTGGCAACATCCCTGTAAACCTTCTCTGCACTCTTTCAACCTTATTTATATCCTTCCTGTAATTTGGTGACCAAAACTGAACACAATTCTCCAGATTCGGCCTCACCAATGCCTTATACAACCTCATCATAACATTCCAGCTCTTATACTCAATACTTCAATTAATAAAGGCCAATGTACCAAAAGCTCTCTTTACGACCCTATCTACCTGTGACGCCACTTTTAGGGAATTTTTTTATCTGTATTCCCAGATCCCTCTGTTCCACTGCACTCCTCAGTGCCTTACCATTAACCCTGTATGTTCTACCTTGGTTTGTCCTTCCAACGTGCAATACCTCACACTTGTCTGCATTAGACTCCATCTGCCATTTTTCAGCCCATTTTTCTAGCTGGTCCTCTGCAGGCTCTGAAAACCTTCCTCACTGTCTACCACACTTCCAATCTTTGTATCATCAGCAAATTTATATTGATTTAGAAAACTTTCCTGAACACATTTTACAAACTCTAAACCATCTAGACCCCTAACTGTATGGGAGTCCCAATCAATATGTGGTAAATTAAAATCCCCTTCCACCACAACTTTTATGTTTCCTGCAGTTGCTTGCTATTTCCCTGCAGATTTGCTCTTCCAGTTCTCGTTGACTATTGGGTGGTCTGTAATACAACCCCACTAATGTGGCCATACCTTTCCTACCTACAGAAAAATAATTGAATATGCAGACCAACAACAATTCAAATGAGGATAAACAGCTTTATATAGTGGGTGGTTTACAGCAGAAAGGTTTTTCAATTCTGCTTTCGTTTATTATTTTAACCTCTGATGTAATTGTGGCATTTTATCTTTGAAAAATTAGGCAGTAGCACAAAGTACTAGATAATCCAATAATAGCTCAAATAATGGGGATTGTATAGGTTCTTGTAATATCCTGGATGACAATGAATATGATGATAATACCTTTGAGCTTTGGCCATAATATATAGTTTGATCTATTTGGCCATTTTTGCAACTTTGATTTTTGCATTCATATCTTAATACAATCAACAAACTATGATTGTACTAGCAGAAATAGTCAGCCTCACCATATGGTGCTTGGATAACTGGTCTTTGCTGATCCGTGCACTTGAATCAGGATCTTCAAGGGAAACAAATTATACACCACATCATCAGGGCCAAATCTTGAGCCAGAGTGATCATTGTCTGGGAAATTTGAAGGCTTTGAAAATGAGTCTGAAAATTGTGGTTGATTTTTTAGGAATTTGATGCTAATCACCTTTATTTTTAGTTCACTATTTACCTGTCTTAACAAATTTTAGATAAACCTTTATTTTAGTTTTGCTATGCTTTCTAACATTTCAATTTATAAAATGTATTTATATCAATTTCTGTCAATTCTAAACATCTGTTTATCAGCTCTTTCTGTTGGTCACTGTCAGGATAATGCCAGATAAATAGCTTCAGGAGTTGACAAGTGGCCTCTGCTTACAATTATTCTGCTCACAGGATAATCATGGAAGAAAGCCCATAGTGACTATGGGAAGCTCATAGCTGGAAGATATGACTGGGAGAAGTGTGACTGCAAGCTGGTTCAATGGGCAAGTACAGGTATCCATACCACACACTTTCACAATACAGTACCAGCATTTTCTAACTCATGAGTTGATTTAATTTACACTCAATTAATTATTAATGTTTCTTTCTGCTCAAGTTCTTTTTACCCTTTCAAAAATGGTTTGTAATTTTAATTCATATCAATGCAGCTCAACATCAAGCATAGGCACTTGCCAGATGCATAGATCGTAATTATTTTACTGATTAATTCAAGATTTATTCAGCTTAAATTCAGCTAATTCACAGAACAAGAAATAATGCATCTTCTGAGTTCCTCTGCCAGTGCTAAGCTGTTGTAATCAAAGCACAGGTATCCTGTGGTGTGCCCTGTATGTATCCTTCTGCTATCTCAATGTGGTCTTTTCACGATCATTAAAAGTAAATTGAATCGAAATAGCTGTTAGAAATTTAGAGCAGAAAATTGTTGTGCCACAGCTGTGTACAAACATTACAGGGAAAATAAGCTCAGCAGACTAAAATTCACATGTCTGTGTGGTTCATCAATACAATTAGAGCTGGATATTAGTAAATTCTTATTGTTTATCTTCAAACTGTTTGCCTTCTCAATTTAACAGAGCCACCAGAAATGGACTGCACCTTGAGTTGAGAATGTTCTTGAACAGAAGTCTCCAAGTATTAATTGTGCAATGTCCTTCATGCTCAGGTAGTCTGTTGGCACACACTGGCAGTGTCACAATGAAAAAATGTCATGCAGATGGTTATTGCTCATTCGCATGTACTCCTTTGAGAGGATTAACATCTGTTGAAGAATCTGTGGTTCATCCTCATTTGCTAGTGGTTTACAAAAGCTATCTATTAATTTCAGTGATTTCTCTGCATGTATCTCCTCAGAAATCAAGTTATAATATAACATCAGAATGGCAAACAACTAATAGAGAGAGAACTGCAGTAAATAAAGGGACACACTGTGTTCTTCTTGCAAAACTTTGAGATTGCTCTGAATACTGTGAAATAAAGGTGGGGCACAGAATCTTCCACTGGCAATAATAAATCTATCAGCACTATTGACACTGGTGAGTTGTCCAATATATATTTATCTTTCTGTATTAAAAAAATGCAAGAAGTCATACCTCAGAGAAACGTTGTACATCCTGGGTCAAGGTTCCTACCCTACGCCAATGAAAATGTTTGAGGAACTTGACGACTGCAGGATTGACTGCATTATCTGATGGAACTGTTCGGAAGAAATAGGGGTACTTCTTTTTATCAGCTAGGACTGGTGTAGTTGCAGCAAAGGAAAGCTGTAAGAAATTTGAAGATATTGTCAATAATTCAAAAGGAGACCTCTTCCCATTGTACAGATATTACTACTACAAGCCACAGTCTTAGAAACTGAGATTCCATAAATGACTAACATCAGTGTATGGTACTGACCAACAAAAGAGAAAATTCAATTTGCTGAAATTATCAAACTATAACAATTCATTTTGATTCTCGAAATGTGTACTTAAAGCAATTACTTTTGACATCTTTGATTTTTAGAAAAATCTGTTTGAATACCTTTGTGTTTTCTTCATAAAAAAAGACCAAACAAAGCTCAAGAAGAAACACGACTACTCGGATCATCAAGTCAATTTACTGAAGCATGACATGAATTCTATACCCTACTACTCCATTGGGGAGGTGCTTCAATATGCCACAGCTCTGCACGATGAGATTTCATTTGTAATTCCTTCCTTTTTCCATTCATTTTCCCCCTTCATGTCTCTACAAAATAATTTGAGGGGAAGGCTTTCTCTTGAGGTCTCCCAGTCTCCTAATGTTTTGCTGGAGAAACAGCAGCAAATTTTTTTTGTATTGAATTGCTGTCTCTTACAAAGTTTTGATGGGGCATCAGAAGAAGCCTTAATATTTTAATATGACCATTCTTCACAAGTAGTATTTGATATTGAATGTTAAAGATAATCCATTTATGAAGTGCAGTCAAGTCTTGCTCATTTTTGTTCTCAAATCCTATCTATTAATTCAAGAAATGTGGGCTTCACTGGCAGAAGAACATACATTGCTCTTCCTATCTGTCCCCAAACTGAGCAGCTTTCCATAAATTAAGGGGGAACTAATCTGTCCTGGGAATGTAGTCACATAAAGCTTAGACCTGCTGAGAATAGGTGATATCCATTCCTGAAGGAATTCAGTGAACTCTCTGGATTTTATGGCTCAAATATTTTCATTACATTAATCAGTCAAATAATGCTCAGTAACGTTTATCAAACATATTTTGGGATATTTTTGTACTAAAGAATATTTTTTGCATTTGCCTCACTTCCTGTTAACATAACTCACAAATACCCAACTATATGATGTTGACATGGAACCAAATTTCCAGGTTTTAGGCAGATATAGAAACATAGAAAAACTACAGCACAATACAGTTCCCTTGGCCCACAAAGTTGTGCTGAACATGTCTCTACCTTAGAAATTACTAGGCTTACCCATAGCCCTCTATTTTTCTAAGCTCCATGTACCTATCCAAAAGTCTCTTAAAAGACCCTATCGTATACACCTCTATCAGGTCACCTCTCATCCTCCGTCGCTCCAAGAGAAAAAGGTCAAGTTCGCTCAACCTGTTTTCGTAAGGCATGCTCCCCAATCCAGGCAACATCCTTGCAAATCTCCTGTACACCCTTTCTATGGCTTTCACATCCTTCCTGTAGTGAGGTGACCAGAACAGAGCACCATACTCCAACTGGGGTCTGACCAGAGTCCTTTATAGCTGCAACATTACCTCTCGGCTCCTAAATTCAATTCCACGATTGATGAAGGCCAATACACCGTATGCATTCTTAACCACAGAGTCAACCTGTGCAGCTGCTTTGAGTGTCCTATGGACTTGGACCCCAAGATCCCTCTGATCCTCCACACTGCCAAGAGTATTACCATTAATACTATATTCTGCCATCATATTAGACCTACCAAAATGAACCACCTCACACTTATCTGGGTTGAACTCCATCTGCCACTTCTTAGCCCAGTTTTGCATCCTATCAATGTCCCTCTGACAGCCCTCCACACTATCCACAACACCTCCAACCTTTGTGTCATCAGCAAATTTACTAACCCATCCCTCCCCTTCTTCATCCAGGTCATTTATAAAAATCACAAAGAGTAAGGGTCCCAGAACAGATCCCTGAGGCACACCACTGGTCACTGACCTCCATGCAGAAAATGACCTGTCTACAGCCACTCTTTGCTTTCTGTGGGCAAGCCAGTTCTGGATCCACAAAGTAATGTCCCCTTGGATCCATGTCTCCTTACTTTCTCAATAAGCCTTGCATGGGGTACCTTATCAAATGCCTTGCTGAAATCCATATACACTACATCTACTGCTCTACCTCCATCAATGTGTTTAGTCACATCCTCAAAAAATGATTTTAATACTGGACCATGCACGAGATTGGGGAGGGGTGGGGTGGGGGTGGAGACTGGTTACTAAGACTCAGCATTGTGCTCTTTTCGGTAACAGATGAGAAGTGAAACATTATACCAAGTGCTGAAAAGTGTAGGGAACATGTCAGCATCAATGCTGAGCTGAGGCTGAAAGACTCATTTGTTATGCTACATAACATTCTATAGCACCTGTTAGTCAAAACATAAAGAACAGCTGATGCAATTCTAAAATTAAGAAAAATGTACTGCTATATTGGCTTAGTCGTGCATGTCTGAAATTTGGACTGTTACTCCAAATTTACAGACTAAAGAATTAGCACTGAATGAACAAGCATCTGCATTCTGATAAGAGCTCTCAGAAGGGGCTGATGGCTAATTGTTGAAAAATTACAGTGCATTCTAAAAGCCCTAGAGTTAGAGACAGTAGGATTGGACAGATTAGTTATTCAACATACTGATCATATATTTGTGAAACAGCCAATAATGTGAAAAGCGCTTCAAGTCGGGGGGCTTTGTCTTCTTATGAGAACTTGAACTTGCTCCCTCCTTCTGTTTTTATTGTGTTTATAATGTCCTGGGGATAAAGATGATTTCTCTGAAGCATCCAAATTTTCCCTGGAAGAAGCAGTTCAAGAAATGTCTTCAGAAAAATCCTTTGCTTCTTTAGGAAGATGTACATTTTATCACTGGTAAGTGTCACTCACTCTTGATAGTGATATAAATCAGGTCTGGGATCCATCTCTCATGCTTTTATTGTGCTCTTCAATCTTGACAAAGAATACTAGTTATATTGAGCAACCTCCCCCAATTGAATAGTTCCTTGCCAATGCTCAGATATTTAACGGAAACTTTTCAGGGAATAAAAACCTGTTCTGATTTTTTCATTGTCAGCAAGTTCCCTCCTTAGCTCTACTCAACAGAGTGCTGATTCACGCTGCTCTCTTGGTCCTTCGACCTAAATAGTAGCAGGTGGAACAGGACCGCGCGGAGAGTTTAAAAAGGCAGGTTGCTGCCAATAGCTCTCTTTTGGATCGGGACTACAGAGCGTCGTGGGAGCTGACTTCTGAAGGAAGGCAGTTTTTTAAAAAACTTCTTCGAGTGCAAGAAGGGCGAGACTGCACAGGCGCGTAACGTCAACAGGACCGCGCGGAGAGTTTAAAAGGGAGACCACCCTATACAGCGTGCAGCTGTCGGAGCGGGCAGCGAAGTGAGCAGTAGCAGAGTGTAGGGCTTTGGCTTCAACAGTAAACGGGAAGAGGCGAGAGCGAAGCGCCAAGTCTTTTTTTTCCTCCCCCACCTTTCATGAATCGACCCGGACAGACAGGAACAGCAGGGCCCTCACAGCTAATGGTTTAAAAAGTTCGTCTGTTTGGCGAGGTAAGTGGGTGAGTAGACTTATTTTTCCTGTTTCATTCCTGTGGAATTAGATAGCATGCCTGCAGGGTTAGTGCTTTGTTCAGGGTGTCAGATGTGGGAATCCTGGGAGACCTCCAGCCTCCCTGATGGCCACATCTGCGTCAGGTGCACCGAGATGCAGCTCCTCAGAGACCGTGTTAGGGATCCGGAGCTGCAGCTTGATGACCTACTGCTTATCAGGGAAAGTGAAGAGGTGATAAACAGGAGCTACAGGGAGGTAGTCATCCCTTGGCTACAGGGGTCAGAAAACTGGGTCACTGTCAAGAGAGGGAAGGGAAATAGAACATAGAACATAGAACAGTACAGCACAGCCCCTTCAGCCCACAATGTTGTACCGACCCTCAAACCCTGCCTCCCATATAAGCCCCCACCTTATTCCTCCATATACCTGTCTAGTAGCCTCTTAAACTTCACCAGTGTATTTGCCTCCATCACTGACTCAGGCAGTGCATTCCAAACACCAACCACTCTCTGAGTGAAAAACCTTCCTCTAATATCCCCCTTGAACTTCCCACCCCTTACCTCAAAGCCATGTCCTCTTGTATTGAGCAGTGGTGCCCTGGGGAAGAGGCGCTGGCTGTCCACTCTATCTATTCCTCTTATTACATTGTACACCTCTATCATGTCTCCTCTCATCCTCCTTCTCTCCAAAGAGTAAAGCCCTAGCTCCCTTAATCTCTGATCATAATGCATACTTTCTAAACCAGGCAGCATCCTGGTAAATCTCCTCTGTACCCTTTCCAATGCTTCCACATCCTTCCTATAGTGAGGTGACCAGAACTGGACACAGTACTCCAAGTTTCACTCCCGGAAATGCCCAGATAGTGGAGAGCACACTGTGGCTGTCTCCCTCAGCAACAAATATCTTGTTCTGGATGCTGTTGAGGGGGATGACCTGACAGGGGATGCCCATGGTGACTGGGTCTCTGGCACTGAGCCTGGCACTGTTGTGCAGGAGAGAAGGAGAGAGAAGAGAAAAGTAGTAGTCACAGGGGATTCCACAGTGAGGGGAACGGACAGTAGATTCTGTGAGCCTGATAGAGATACCCGCATGGTGTGTTGCCTCCCAGGTGCCAGGGTATGGGATGTCTCGGATCGGGTCCTGAATATTCTGAAGGGGGAGGGTGAGCAGCCAGTTGTCTTGGTACATGTTGGTACCAATAACATAGATAGGACAAAGGAGGAGGTCCTGAAGAGAGACTTCCGGGAGTTAGGAAGGAAGCTGAGAAGCAGCACCTCCAGGGTAGTAATCTCGGGATTGCTACCTGTGCCACGTGCTAGCGAGGGCAAGAATAGTCGGATCAGGCAGATGAATGCGTGGCTGAGAGACTGGTGTAGGGGGCAGGACTTCAGATTCTTGGATAATTGGGATCTCTTCCGGGGGAAGTATGACCTGTTCAAAAAGGACAGGTTACACCTGAACCCGAAGGGGACCAATATCCTGTCGGGAAAGTTTAATAGAGCTGTTAGGGAGGGTTTAAACTAATTTGGCAGGGGGATGGGAACTGGAATGACAGAGCGGAGGAAGGGGAAAACAGAAATAAATAGATAGTGAGCAGTAAAGATGTCAGGAAAGACAGGCAGGTGATGGGGGAAATTTGTAGCCATTGAGATGAGTTGCAGTGCAATAAAGTTGCAGTGAAATCAAAGCAAAAAGTATCAAATACTAGTCTTAAGGTGTTGTACTTAAATGCACGCAGCATAAGGAATAAGGTGGGTGATCTTGTCGTACAGCTACAGATTGGCAGGTATGGTATTGTGGCCATCACTGAGACCTGGCTAAAGGATGCATGTCTCTGGGAACTGAACGTCCAAGGATACACGGTGTATCAGAAGGACAGGAAGTTAGGCAGAGGGGGAGGCATGGCTTTATTAGTAAGAAATGATATTAAATCATTAGAAAGAGGTGATATAGGATCAGAAGGTGCAGAATCTTTATGGGTTGAGCTAAGAAATAGCAGGGGTAAAAGGACCCTGATGGCAGTTATTTATAGGCCTCCAAACAGCTGCAGGGATGTGGACAACAAATTACTACTGGAAATAGAAAAGGCTTGTCAGAAGGGCAGTGTTATGATAATTGTGGGGGATTTTAACATGCAAGTGGATTGGGAAAATCAGGTCAGCACTGGATCTCAAGAGAGAGAATTTGTAGAATGTCTGTGAGATGGCTTTTTAGAACAGCTTGTTGTTGAGCCCATTAGGGGATCGGCTGTACTGGATTGGGTATTCTGTAATCAACCGGAGGTGATTAGAGAGATTGAGGTGAAGGAACCCTTAGGAGGCAGCGATCATGACATGATTGAGTTCACTGTGAAATTTGAAAAAGAGAAGCCGAAATCTGATGTGTTGGTATTTCAGTGGAGTAAAGGAAATCACAGGGGCGTGAGAGAGGAACTGGCCAAAGTTGATGGGAAAGGGACACTGGTGGGAAAGGGACACTGGTGGGAAAGGGACACTGGTGGGAAAGACAGCAGAGCAGCAGTGGCTGGAGTTTATGCGAGAAATGAGGAAGGTGCAAGTCAGGTATATTCCAAAAAAGAAGAAATTTTCGAGTGGAAAAAGGATGCAACCGTGGTTGCCAAGAGAAGTCAAAGCCAAAGTTAAACCAAGGGAGAGGGCATACAAGGAAGCAAAAATTAGTGGGAAGACAGAGGATTGGGAAGTTTTTAAAACCTTACAAGAGGAAACCAAGAAGGTCATTAAGAGGGAAAAGATTAACTATGAAAGGAACCTAGCAAATAATATCAAAGAGGGTACTAAAAGCTTTTTCAAGTATATAAAGAGGAAAAGACAGGTGAGAGTAGGTATAGGACCAATAGAAAATGATGCTGGAGAAATTGTAATGGGAGATAAGGAGATGGCAGAGGAACTGAATGAGTATTTTGCATCAGTCTTCACTGAGGAAGACATCAGCAGTATACTGGACACTCAATGGTGGCAGGGAAGAGAAGTGTGCGCAGTCACAATTACGACAGAGAAAGTACTCAGGAAGCTGAATAGGCTAAGGGTAGATAAATCTCCTGGACCAGATGGAATGCACCCTCATGTTCTGAAGGAAGTAGCTGTGGAGATTGCGGAGGCATTAGTGATGATTTTTCAAAAGTCGATAGATTCTGGCATGGTTCTGGAGGACTGGAAGATTGCAAATGTCACTCCGCTATTTAAGAAGGGGGCAAGGAAGCAAAAAGGAAATTATAGACCTGTTAGCTTGACATCGGTGGTTGGGAAGTTGTTGGAGTCGATTGTCAAGGATGAGGTTACAGAGTACCTGGAGGCATATGACAAGATAGGCAGAACTCAGCATGGATTCCTTAAAGGAAAATCCTGCCTGACAAACCTATTACAATTTTTGAGAAAATTACCAGTAGGCTAGACTAGGGAGATGCAGTGGATGTTGTATATTTGGATTTTCAGAAGGCCTTTGACAAGGTGCCACACATGAGGCTACTTAACAAGAGCCCATGGAATTATGGGAAAGTTACATACATGGATAGAGAGTTGGCTGATTGGCAGGAAACAGAGAGTGGGAATAAAGGGTTCCTGTTCTGGTTGGCTACCGGTTACCAGTGGTTTTCCACAGGGGTCCGTATTGGGGCCGCTTCTTTTTACATTGTACATCAACGATTTGGATTGTGGAATAGATGGCTTTGTGGCTAAGTTTGCTGACGATATAAAGATAGGTGGAGGGGCCAGCAGTGCTGAGGAAACGGAGAGTCTGCAGAGAGACTTGGATAGATCGGAAGAATGGGCAGAGAAGTGGCAAATGAAGTACAATGTTGGAAAGTGTATGGTTATGCACTTTGACAGAAGAAATAAACGGGCAGACTATTATTTAAGTGGGGAAAGAATTCAAAGTTCGGAGATGCAACGGGACTTGGGAGTCCTTGTACAGGATACCCTTAAAGTTAACCTCCAGGTTGAGTCAGTAGTGAAGAAGGCGAATGAAATGTTGGCATTCATTTCTAGAGGAATAGAGTATAGGAGCAGGGATGTGATGTTGAGGCTCTATAAGGCGCTGGTGAGACCTCACTTGGAGTACTGTGGGCAGTTTTGGTCTCCTTATTTAAGAAAGGATGTGCTGACGTTGGAGAGGATACAGAGAAATTTCACTAGAATGATTCCGGGAATGAGAGGGTTAACATATGAGGAACGTTTGTCCGCTCTTGGACTGTATTCCTTGGAGTTTAGAAGAATGAGGGGAGACCTCATAGAAACATTTTGAATGTTGAAAGGCATGGACAGAGTGGATGTGGCAAAGTTGTTTCCCATGATGGGGGAGTCTAGTACGAGAGGGCATGACTTAAGGATTGAAGGGTGCCCATTCAGAACAGAAATACGAAGAAATTTTTTGAGTCAGAGGGTGGTGAATCTATGGAATTTGTTGCCATGGGCGGTAGTGGAGGCCGAGTCATTGGGTGTATTTAAGGCAGAGATTGATAGGTATCTGAGTAGCCAGGGCATCAAAGGTTATGGTGAGAAGGCGGGGGAGTGGGACTAAATAGGAAAATGGATCAGCTCATGATAAAATGGTGGAGCAGACTCGATGGGCCAAATGGCCGACTTCTGCTCCTTTGTCTTATGGTCTTAATGTACACTTCAAAATAAACAACACCCACTTAAGTCCTGTGTGCCAGAGACGTCAGGAAGATGGCATGAAGCCCAGCTTTCTTCCTTGTAGTCCACTGCTGCATCAAGAACCTGGTAAAAGCTACTGACTATGTCTGGCATTCCCACGGTAATGAATTGTCACAGTTTGACGTGGAGAGACCACCCGTGAGGCTGGTGCTGGGATGGAGGGAAGGCAGGGAAGTATTGCTCAGCACCGTGAGTGCACCCCACTGTTCGGAACTGGCATCACAGGCAGTGCCATTAGCAAAATCCCTCCGGTGAAAAGAGCTGCACAGGCCAACAAAGAGGGGATGATAGCTATCACCATCACACCTAGCATGAGCTGATAAGAGAGCCTTTAGCCCCTAGCTGTGCCCTACACTCACCTCTTCAGCCAGGGTGCACTCTGGGCCCCACATCCCACTGCTGAGGAGCTGCATCAGTACCCAGGCTGCACATCCCAAGCCCACACAGGCAACCTCTCCACAGGAAACAGCGGAAGTTTGTTGCTGTGGAAGCACCAGCAGCAGGCAGGGATTTTCACCTGTTCTTCATACAGCAAAAAACAGCAGTGGGAAGATCAGTGGTTTGAACCAAATTTGAGTGCAATAGTGTACTTCTCAATGCATGATGCTTAATGACACTAATTTCGTTCACGTCAAGTGATAAAGAAAGTGCAAGTATGTTACCATTTAAACAAAGCATTTTTTGGACATCTATGGGAGAAGAATGGTGAAAAGTCTGGAAAAATGGTAGCACACTTCAGTAATAAAATACGGTAACTCTGAGAACTTGAAAGAACTTAATATGTCAAGGATTTTGAGAACTATCTCTCATAATTCTTATTGAAAACAGTTACTTCAACTCAGTATCACTGAACAATTTATTTCTGTGCCTCCCTAGGCATTCTTCAATGCAATCAGGAAGATTAATTGTGAGCTATTTGCCCATTAATGACATAGATTCTTAGAATACAATATACAAGGTGGGATACTGTACTCTAATCAGGCACTGTTTGCAACATCAAGATTTTAACATAAACCCCAGAGGCAGTTGTCCTTCAGTGCTGAAAGTTGTGTTGAATCAGGAAAAATGAGCTCATTCCACAAAGATTAAATTGCTCTGCCACAGTCCTTCAGCTAACCAATCAATTGCCAATTGGTTTATTGAAAAATTGGCCAATAGATCAGTGTGCCTTTCAAGCCAAACTGAAAGCTCCTTCCTTCAGCATGAGTAGCAGTTAATATTTCAGATTCACATACAAGTTCTTGAGCACTCTGAGAAACTGCAGTTCCTCACTGCAGTACCTTTTTAAAAAAAGTACAACGTTTGCCACGTCGTGAACTTCGATATGCATTTAAATCTGTCTATTGGCCCTGATTCAATAACAAAGATTATCTCTTCCAAGGGTTGTATTATTTAAGCCTTTCTACCATGTACTATAGTAACAATGTACTGGAGCTTTGGAATTATGCCCAAGGAAGACGTTTTTTTCCTGATCTTAGAAAAAGAGGAATAGAAGCACACTAAAAGGGTTGTGGTACTATGGCACCCGAGGAAATACCTTTTGACAGTTAAGGAGACCATCGGTCTTTGTTCCTGTTGTGAGAAATGTGAAAACATGACACAATTGACATCCATCAGTTTTACATTTAGATATAATCTGCTTCATTTCAAAATCTTGTCTTCCTTAAAACACAGGAACAAAAAAGAGATATAGGTGATTTAGACCCTCAGGAAAATTTTACCTTTCGTTTAAATTATGGGTGAACTCCTTCGACCATCGTGATCTGGAAAACTTACTGCTCTAACAAACTCATATTTAGAATTTTCAATGCCCATTCTTAAAAACATGTTTTGAACGAGGATTTCACTTTTGTGTGTGAGTGTTTCTAAATGGAATAGATTGAATTTTATGTCGATGGCGAATTGTTCCTCACTCCATCACTAGAGGAAATAATGTTTCTGACTATCCTATCAATTACTTTAGTCATCACATACAATGGTATTTGATTACTCTTTCACATTCTCTAATTTAATGATTAACAAAACAATACGTTATCATGATTAATTTTCAATTTAACCCTCAAGGCCATCATCTGGTATGATGCACATGAATGAAATGTGCTCCAACTGGAGCCATAAGCAGCTGCAATATTACTTCCTCCCTTTTGTTTTCAGCTCCCCTGTGATAAACATTAATGTTCTAATGTTTCTTTATGTACTATTCACAGACATTTTCAATCAGCCTCTTAAACTATTCACTGTTCCAGCATATTTCAAGAAATATGTTATTAATCTAGTCGCCAAAAAAAAATTAAAGATCTTTGGACTCAATGGCAACAGGCCTTTTGTTCTCATGTCAGTCATAGTGAAGACTTTTGAAAGGATGGTCATATCATTTCTCAAATTTATAACTTAAATATTTCTAGATCCGCTGCAGCTTAGCTACAGAGCCACAGGCCTGCTGATGATGCAGTTAGCCTTGCTCTTGACTTAGCACCATAGTACTGATGTCACGATTCTCTTCATTGATTTCAATGACCATCATGCCTGAGCTCTGCAAGAGAAACTATCCAAACCTGATGTTCCAGGTCTAGTCTGCAGATGGACCACAATCTTCCTCTCTGATAGGAGGTAGTATGTGTGACCAGGGAAAACATCTCCACATCCTGACAATCAGTCAGCACTGATGTGCCACGGGGATGTTCCCTCCCCTCTCCTATTTTCTCTATACACCAGTGACGGCATCTCCAGTGATCTATTAGTTAAAGTTTGTGGACAACACCATTGTTATAGGACAAATCACCAGAAGTGATGAAACCAAGTACCACCAGGAAGCAAACAAGCTGGTTTCCTGATGAAATCACAACTTGGAGCTGAATGCCCTCATAAGCATGGAAAAGCATATCAATTTCAGGAGCAATGTGTCTCGTCTCCATCCACTCATCATCAACAACTCTGCAATTAGTACCGTTTCAAAATTCATGTTCTTGGGCATCATTATTTGTCAGATCCTCCTCTGTAGAACTATCTCCTTCATTAACAAAAAGGCTCGGCAGAGAAAGTACTTCTTGCGGCAGTTGGCAAAATTCCATCTTCCTCAGAACATAGTGGTGCAATTTTATACTGCCATCTTAGAGAGCATGCTTACAAGAGCAATTACTGTCTGGTTTGATGCAGCATCCTTTCACAATATATAAAAATACTACAGTGAACTGTCAGGGCAGCAGAATAGATCATTGGCTGTAGTCTACCATCACTCCAGGACTTAAATGTGTCCAGAAAAGAGAAGTGGTCAGGAAAAAATATTGCAGGCACCTTGCAAACTGCCTTTTCCAAAAAATTGTTTCTGGAAAGCGCTAGAGGGCTATTAATACAAAAACTTCATGCTATCTTAAAAGTTTTTTCCCCAAGGCAGTTAAACCAATCAACTATTGTAGTTATCCTACCCCAGCCCCTTCACTGCACTCACTACCCCATTCACATAAAGTAAATACTTTAAACCATTTTTATGCTGTTTACATTGTAAGTACATACTGGTATTTATGCAAATCTTACTTCATATCTGTACTACAATGTCAGTTTTATTTTTTATATAATTCTTTATTCTTTATCATTGTTGTGTGTTGCTTCTTGTTGTATGTCATGCCAACACACCACAGAAAATTATTAATACATATAAATGTATTAAGAACATATAATGTCTGATCTTTGAATCTTCAAATGTATATGGTGAATAAGGCTAATCCTTGATCCTCACTGTCAAATAGTTTTTTCATTAAACTTCGCGTTTTGATCCTAGCTTTTCATTATTTTTTGGAAAGTAGTCTGATCTATCTTTCTTTGATCCCAAGAGGATCAGGATATGTACAAGTCTTATATTTCAACAAATTCTACTTTGAACACTTCCCACTATTGAATGTGACTCCTTGGTAGTTTTGCTCAGTTTATTGCAGACATTTCTTCCCTCATTCTTCCAAAGGATATCTTGCTGATGGATGGAAAATTGGTTTGAATCTTGGCCTCTTTCCCATTTAAAAAATTAAAAATCATCATGTTATGGGTGATGATGAGGGTGGTGAATCTATGGAATTTGTTGCCATGGGCAGCAGTGGAGCCAAGTCACTGGGTGTATTTAAGGCAGAGATTGATAGGTGTCTGAGTAGCCAGGGCATCAAAGGTTATGGTGAGAAGGCGGGGGAGTGGGACTAAATGGGAGAATGGATCAGCTCATGATAAAATGGCAGAGCAGACTCGATGGGCCAAATGGCCGACTTCTGCTCCTTTGTCTTATGGTCTTATGTTATGATCACAGTGATCTTGGCGCTCCCTTGTTTTTGGATTCAGGCTCATTTCTTCTCACTGGATCTAAATACCATGTGCATGATCCAACTACATACAGTTTTTGAAAAATATCTTGAATATTGTTAAGAGGGTTGTTGCCTTTGGGACTTGAGCTGTTTCACTTAATATGAAAATTAATCTTTGTTATTGTTACAATTCTGTTTTTGCAACATGCTTTTCTAATCCTTGTGCTTATGTATTCAGATTCTTTCCCACAGCTACCAGGCCAATTATGAATGGATTTGCACAAAGGATTTGCAATTTATCTAGAGAGAGTTCTTGTTATCAGCGTACTTTTACTGATATGCCTTTTGCTAAATGTGTGATAAAGTCTTCATTAACATTGTTGCTCCTTCCTTCTTTAATTGCCCAATCCTTTTAGGTAACATAATTATTTTTCCATCCATACTCAATATACACAGTAGTTAGGTTTCTGTGATGGCCACTTTTCTTTGTGATTTTTGTCTAAATTCCTTTTTTTGATTTTTTATGTTAATATCCATTTGACTTCTCTGAACATTAGAACTAATGTTGTCCTTCTGCCTTGATGCTGCTTTCCTCACACTTAACTGGTCACATTTTAGTTCTACAGTTTAAATGCTTTTCAAGTTTACTAAAGTTATGTTTTATTTTTCATTTATTTTGCTATTAATTTCTCCATTTTAATACTAACCCGTTCAGATAATTATTACTAATCTAGATTTGCATTTCATTTTAAAAACAATCTTTAGCTTAAGCTAAAGATATTAACATTTCTGCCCTTCTGTATTTGTTAAGTATCTTTTTACAATGTTAAAGGGAATGCAAAGGAGATTCTCCAGGATATTGCTTGGATTGGAAGGCTTTGATTATGGGGAGACATTGGACGAGTTAAACTTTTCCCCCTGCAACAAAGGAGACTAAGACAGTAACTTGACAGAAGTATATAAAAGTTTGAGAGGCAAAGATGTGCTAGACAGTCAAGATCCTTTTCCTATGGTACAGATATCAAAAATAACAGGTAGAGTGCAGGGAGGGATTTCTAAAGGGGATCCAAGGGGTACGAGGTTGACATCTAGAACATTTTGCAAGAAGAGATGGTGGAATCTGATACTATTACTAGGTTAAGAGTCTTTTAGAGAGAGGTTTAACTTGGCAGAGCATAGAAGGAAACGGTTGTAGGTGTATGGGATTGTTGTTCCTCTCCGCACCTTGTGGCACATCAGGTAGCAACCTTGCCATTTCTTTAGCGTTTGTCTGTTTTTTTACGAGGCCGAGTTACTAACTCTATGCTCAACCCAGCATGGATGGAAAGTGTGCAAGGAGCCAGCAGGATTCAAACCCCGGACAGCTCGCCTTGAAGCCCAGTGCAGGTGCTAGCCAGCTACGTAGGGAATTAGAGTGAGGAGAGGTAGCATGGATGTGGTAGGCCAAAGCCTTTCCCTGGCCTCTCCAATTCCATGACACGTTACAGGTGTAAGCACTGAGGAAGACTGAGTAGATATCCAGCAGCCTTGTCACTCACCCGTGGGCATACTGTGCCAATAAATTACTCACCCTTTTCTGTACTCAAGCAGGCCCTGTTTACACCTCCACAAATCCACATCATTCAGAATTTTTAAAATCAAACTTTGACCTTCACTGACAATAAATGAATGTACTTGTACAGACTACTAAACAAAAACCCCTCATTTTATGGTTTTCAATTTATTCCATTTGGGCATTTTAAAGCCTCTCAATAAGGGTACCAATCAAGGCAGTTCTACAAAATCAACCCACTCTGGTCTTGCATTTATAATTTTCAATCTTCTTTTATTTCACATTGGATATTTTTCTGTTTGTTTTGCTTTTCATTTCTGTCATCTTTTGAAGTCTTTTCCATTTCTGTTGGATTGTTTTACTGCCTCTAGCACAGGGGTTCCCAACCTTTTTTATGGACCAATACCATTAAGCAAGGGGTCTGTTGACCACCAGGTTGGGAACCTCTCCTATAGAGCTTCAACAGATAAGAGCCCAAACAACATGTAGGATTCGGAATTGTCTCTTAAGCTGTGAGGATACTAAATTTGAAAAAAAGGACCAAAGGATATGGTTTTTTTTTGATAAATATTATTTGTAAATGTCTTAATTATTGCAGACAGAAGCAATAACATTTTGATAGTAAAGAGTATTCATTTAGATTTGAAGTGCAACACTAAGGAAACAACAGCATGGAAGAGTGCAAATGCTGTCTCTCAAAGTCCAACCCAATGGCCCTGTCATGAGAGGTGGAAACGAGTAGGGTGACCAACAGGGCTCTGGTGAAGCTGTTATGTCCAATCACCTGTACAGTGAATACAATGGATTGCAGAAGCATTGAAAAACTCCAACAATACCATCGCCTTTAGACGATGGAGATGGGAGGTCATTGATAGCCTATGCCCCACTGGGAGCTAAGGGCCCAAGTAAAGTACTGCAAAGACTGGTATTCTAAATTAAAATAAAGTACATGCTGAAGACTATAGAGTAAGTCTGGTAATATCTGTGACAAGAGATGACGTTTCATATTCAACACCAGAAAAAGTTATAGATAAAGCAATGCAAGGACAGGGAGAAATGGGAAAAGAACTAAAGAACTCAGCCCTGAAGAAGGGTCTCAGCCCATAATGCTGGCTATCTATTCATTTCCATGGATGCTGCCTGACCTGTTGAGTTCCTCCAGCAATGTGGATGCGTTGCTTTGGATTTCCAGCATGTGCAAACTTTCTTGCATTTATAAAGAACTAAATGTTTCGAAGAGACATTTAGACATGTAGGCAAGGCATAGAAGGATATGGTCCAAATGCAGGCAAGTGGGATTAGTGTAGGTGAGCAAAAGGATTGGCATTGGCATAACAGACCAACAGCCCCATTTCTCAGCTTTACAGCTCTATGACTCTATGACAAAATGAGAAAGCCAGTGACTGAGTTGAACGTAAGCAACAAAATGGGTGACAGCAGAAGGCAAAGGCGGCAAAATGGGGCAAGGAAAGAATCAAAAAATATCTCAAAAAGAGGTATAAATGAGAGCACCAGAGTCATTATGTTAAATTGTTCAATTCAATGTTAGGTCTGAGGAGGAAATAACATGCCTGGTCAACCAGAAGTTCCTTTCATCAATTTTCCACTGAACCTCATTTGAAACGTAAAGTAGGGGATGTGTGGAAGGAAAAGGAAAGGTGGTATTTTGCAATGTTTTGCAACACTCTTCACATACGGCATTTGTTTTCCCCAAGATAAGGAGATTACCTCATTAAAAGGTACAAGAAACAGTGATCTCGCTTTAAATGTTAAGGGTTCTGGAGAGTGCGGAGAAAGGATATAAAAGTGCAGTACTGCACCTTCTAGATTTGCACAGGATGGTCCCATGAGAAGGTGAAGTGTAGGATATTAATGTTATTAGAGGAATAAACGAAGTTCTGGTGGACTGAAACGACCTAATAGGATGCTACAGAAAGGAATAATATTTAGCCATGCAATACTGAAGGTGTCAGAAATGGCAGAGAGACAGGTTGGATGCTGTTGATCAATTGAAGCAATATATTTGAGTAATCCATCAATTATGGTTGAAAGACTGCTAGAGCAAATAACTAGTGTGAGTGGGGCAGAGTCAGGACAAGTGCAAGAGAGATGGAAGAACTAAGGGCCCTTTGAGGAGGTACAGTATAATAGGTGGAAGGACAGGCAAAGTAAATCCTTCTCAGAACAAAAGAATAGTATATGAGAGTCAAAACATGTCTAGAGTTGCTCAGAATGCGTCAACTATCTACTTTTTATTAGAAAGCTTAGATTATTTTAAGTCTATACATTAAAAGTTTTGTTTTGTTTTCCACAGAAACAATACAGTTATCATCAGGATTCCCAATTGGAATGCTGTGACCAAAGATAAAGGGAAAAGAAAAGAAGACCACAAGTATGAGTTACACATTAATTGCTAAGATGACAGTGCTGTGCACAACAGCAAAGATAAGCAAGCAGAGAATATTTTGTCTCTCTAGTTAACTTCTGCTTGACGGATTTTGACAGAAATTCAAGTACCACAGGTAAACACAATGCAATATCTAAGTGTCATGCTGAATAACTCCACAAACTTCTGCAATCACAGATTTCATTCTCTACATGATACTCTCTGAAAAAAAAACATGTCAACTACTCGATAGTTATCAAACTTGAGAAACGCCAGTTGTTCAGGCATCACTTGGCCAAATTAAATGCATCGTTGCTCTGGCATAGTGAAGAGAAGTTGCTGTCATATGTCTGCGCCAGCGGAGAAGCAGATGCTGAGCTGTGCCACATTCTGCAAAGTTACCTAATGCTAACTCCAGGAGGGTGCATACCAGTGGCAGCACGGTAGTGTACTGGTTAGCACAACGCTTTACAGTACCAGCGACCCAGGTTCAATTCCTGCTGCTGTCTGTAAGGAGTTTGTATATTCACCCCATGATTCTATGCGTTTCCTCCCGGTGCCCCAGTTTCCTCCCACAGTCTAAAGACCTACTGGTTGGAGGTTAATCGGTCATCGTAAATTTAGCTGTGATTAGGCTGGGGTTAAATCAGGGGTCGCTGGACTTGTGGCTCAAAGGGCCAGAAGAGCTGTACCTCAATAAATAAATAAACAAACAGTGGCAGTCTCAAGCTGCCACAAACTCCTTTTCCTTTCGCATGCTGTGTCTTTTCAATGCAAACAAAAACATAGCAGGGACTATACATGCTTAGGATGTCTTTCACCTTTCAAAAATATGTCCCCAGCTATAATATTTCTCTGCAATGGTTCCCATCAGTTTAAATTTCACAACCATTGCTTACCTACAGTCCCAATTAACATCAGTTGTGCAAACTTGCTGAATGGATAGGTAATAATATTGCCTCCCCAATATTTCCCGTCATTTTCAAAGCAGAACCTAATAAATTGGTCACTTGTTTGAATAAAGCATTCATAACCATACTTAAAACTTGAGAGCTACTCAAGTCCAGATTAAATGTGTTTCAGAATTGTGTTTAGGTGGCTGCTTATGTTTCTGAAGCTAAATTAGAATTTCCATAATTTAAAGTAGTTGAAATTGCTGTTATATCTAATCATCCTTTGGAACTGGCATTTGATCAATAAGTTCATTTTCCCACAAATTACCTTCGTGTACTTACAATACATTCTCATCTTGGGTTCAGAATCAAAGGCTAATGAAATAAAAAATTAAATACATCTTATACTATTATCAATGATACAGCTGATGTGCTACTCAGTGGAATAAAGAGAGCTCTGCTATGAATTGAACCTAAGCTTTATTTGATATGGAAGTACAAAAATGAATAAAGGCTATACTCTGATGATGTCAGGATAAACAAGTTCCTCAACTATCAATTTTAAGACTTCGATATATAAGGGCACCACAATTGTTATCATTTGTGGTGACGGGTGTTTCTTCTACCTTTCCTTTCATTCTCATTTACCATTGAAGATCCCCAACATCCAGGCTATGCCATCATTTCATAGCTACCATTGGGCAGAAGATACAGAAGCTGGAAAGCTCCGACCATGAGGTTTAAGAGCAGCAACTTCCCTTCAACTATTCAGTTTTTGAACTAACTGGCCAAAATCTGAATCACTACAGCTCAGCAACATTATGACCACTTTGATCATTTTGCATTGACATTGACTTTGTGATTTGTTTTAGTTCTAATTGTGTTAATCTTGTAAAAATTGTGTATAATTTATGCTGCATGTTTTTCTTGTGAATGCTACTCATATGATGCCATGTTCCTATGATGCTGCTTTGAGCAAGTTTTTCATTTGCAATTGTGTATTCATATGCAATAAATTTCAACTTACACTTTATCTAATTTTGTACCCTTTCTTAACTTCTTTTGTTCTAGTAACCTTCATTTAAGTCCATAAGACTAGAAGATATAGGATCAACAGTAGGCCATTCTGCTCTGCCATTCAATCATGGGCTGATCCAATTCTTCCAATCATCCCCACTCCCCTGCCCTCTTCCCATACCCTTTGATGCCCTGGCTAATCAAGAACCTATCTATCTCTGCCTTAAAAGCACCCAATGACTTGGCCTCCACAGCCACTCATGGCAACAAATTCCACAGATTTACCACCCTCTGACTAAAGTAATTTCTCCGTCTCTCAGTTCTAAATGGACGTCCTTCAATCCTGAAGATGTGTCCTTGTCCCGAACTCCCCTACCATGGGAAATAACTTTACCATATCTAATCTGTTCAGGCCTTTTAACATTTGGAATGTTTCTATGAGATCCCCCCTCATTCCCCTGAACTCCTGGGAATACAGACCAAGAGCTGCCAGACATTCCTCATGTGGTAACTCTTTCATTCCTGGAATCATTCTCGTGAATCTTCTCTGAACCCTCTGTAATGTCAATATATCCTTTCTAAAAAAAAGGAGCCCAAAACTTCACACAATATTCCAAGTGTGGTCTCATGAGTGCCTTATAGAGCCTCAACACCACATCCCTGTTCTTATATTCTATACCTCTAGAAATGAATGCCAACATTGCATTTGCCTTTTTCAACACCCACTCAACCTGGAGATTAACCATTTAGGTATCTTGCACAAGGACTCCCAAATCCCTTTACATCTCTGCATTTTGAATTCTCTCCCCATCTGAATAACAGTCTGCCCGTTTATTTCTTCCACCAAAGTGCATGACCATACACTTTCTAACATTGTATTTCATTTGCCACTTCTTTGCCCATTCCCCTAAACTATCTAAGTCTCTCTGCAGGATCTCTGTTTCCTCAACACTACTCACTCCTCCACCTATCTTCGTATCATCGGCAAATTTAGCAACAAATCCATTAATCCCATAGTCTAAATCATTGACATACATCGTAAAATCAGCAGTCCCAACACCGACTCCTGTGGAACTCCACTGGTAACTGGCAGCCAGCTAGAATAGGATCCCTTTAGTCCCACTCTCTGTTTTCTGCCGATCAGCCAATATTACACCCATGCAAGTAACTCCTCTGTTATTCCATGGGATCGCATCTTGCTAAGCAGCCTCACGGGGGGCACCTTGTCAAAGGCCTTCTGAAAATCCAAGTACACCATATCTACTGCATCTCCTTTGTCTAACCTACTTGTAATTTCCTCAAAAAAATTGCAATAGGTTAGTCAGGCAGGATATTCCTTTCAGGAAACCATGTTGGCTTCAGTCTATCTTGTCATGTGCCTCCAGGTACTCCATAATCTCATCCCTAACAATTGATTCTAACAAATTCCCAACCACTGATGTCAGGCTAACAGGTCTATAGTTTCCTTTCTGCTGCATCCCACCCTTCTTAATTAGTGGAGTAACATTTGCAATTTTCCAGTCATCCGGTACAATGCCAGAATCTATCGATTCTTGTAAGATTATTGTTAATGCCTCTGCAATCACTCCAGCTGCTTCCTTCAGAACTCGAGGGTGCATTCCATCAGGTCATTAAGCTTCCTGAGCATCCTCAGACCATTAAGCTTCCTAAGCACCTTCTCAGTCGTAATTTTCACTGCACATACTTCATTTCCCTGACACTCTTGAATGTCCGTTAGACTGCAGATGCCTTCCACTGTAAAACTGATGAAAAATATGCATTCAGTTCCTCTGCCATCTCTGCATCTCTCATTACAATATCTCTAGGCATCATTTTGTTTTGATCCTATATCTACCCTCAACTCTCTTTTACCCTTTATATACTTAAAAAAAACTTTTAGCATCTTCTTTGATATTAGTTGCCAGCTTCCTTTCATAATTCATCTTTTCCTTCTGAATGACCTTCTTAGTTTCCTTCTGCAAGTTTTTAAAAGCTTCCTAGTCCTTTATCTTCCAACTAGCTTTGGCTTCATTGTATGCCCTCTCTTCTGCTCTGACTTCACTTGTCAGCCACAGTAATGTCCTTCTTCCATTTGAAAATTTCTTCTTATTTGGAATATATCTGTCTTGCACTTCCCTCATTTTTCACAGAAACTCCAGCCATTGCTGCTCTGCTGTCCTTCCTGCTAGTGTCCCTTTCCAGTCGACCTTGGCCAGAACCCCTCTTATACCATTGTAATTTCCTTTATTCCACTAAAATTCCGACACATTGAAATTTAGCTTCTCCTTCTCAAATTGCAAAGTGAACTTGATCATACAGTGATCACTGACCCCTGAGGGTTCCTTAACCTTAAGCTCTCTTATCACATCCGAATCATTGCACAATATCCAGTCCAGCACATCCGATCCCCTAGTGGGCTCAACAACAAGCTATTCTAAAAAGCCATCCCTTAAACATTCTACAAATTCTCTCTCTTGAGGTCCAGTACTGACCTGGTTTTCCCGATCCACTTTCATGTTAAAATCACCAACGATTATCATGACATTGGCCTTCTGACACGCCTTTTCTATCTCCTGCTCTAATTTGTAATCCACATCCCGGCTGCTGTTTGAAGGCCTGTATACAATTGCCATTAGGGTCCTTTTACCCTTGCCATTTCTTAACCCAACCCATAGAGACTCTACACCTTCTGATCCTATGTCATCCCTTTCTAATGATTTAATATTATTTCTTATACACACCACCCACTCTGCCAACTAACCTATCTTTCCGATTATACCGTATATCCTTAGACGTTCAGCTCCCAATGACAGCCATCCTTTAGTCAAGTTTCAGAGATGGCCACAACGTCATACTTGCCAATCTGTAGCTGAATTTCAAGATTGTCCATCTTATTTCTTATGTTGCATGCATTCAAATATAACGTTTTCAGTCCAGTATTTGTTGCTTTCTGTTTTAACTGCACCGTGTCACTATTGCCCTGTAACTCATCCCACTGGCTCTGATTATGCCTCATCTCCTGCCTGTCCTTTCTATCATCTATATTGTACGCTATCTTTGATTTATTTCTGTTTTCCCCTTCCTCAGCCCTATCACTCCGGTTCCCAACCCCTTGCCAAATTAGTTTAAACCCTCCCAAACAGCTCTATTAAACCTTTCTGTTAGGATATCGGACCCCTTGGGGTTCAGGTGTAACCCGTCCTATTTGTACAGGTCATACCTCCCACAGAAGAGGCCTCAATGATCCAGGAATCTGAATCCCTGCCCCCTACACCAGTCTCTCAGCCACACATTAATACGCCTGATCATGCTATTCTTGCACTCGTTAGTACGTGACACGGGCAGCAATCCTGAGATTACTATCCTGTAGGTCCTGCTTTTCAGCTAGTTACCCAGCTCCCTGAATTGTCTCTTCAGGACCTCCTCCCTTATTCTATCTATGTTATTGGTACCAACATATACCAAGACTTCTGGCTGTTCACCCTCTCCCTTCAGAATACTCTGCACCTGATCCGAGACATCCCGTACCCTGCCACCAGGGAGGAAACACACCTTGCAGTTATCTCTGTCAGGCTGACAGAACCTCCTGTCTGTTCAGTCTCTCTCACATCTATTCCTAAACCATGACCACCCAATTATTTCTCTTCTCACCTGCTAAAACTCTCAACCATGCCTTTATTATTTTCAGACTTGATAAGTCCACTGCATTCTTTAACAGACTGCCTCATTCCTGACGTCTTCCAAAATTCTGCTGTCCTTGTTCTACCATTAGTCTATTCTCCCTGTATAGTGTTCTTGTGCAGTGTGTTGAAACTCTGACTAAACACCAAGTTGAACCGGAGCCAATGAAGACAGAGTTGTAGTAAGGTTAACCGTTTACTGTTCACTCTTCCTCATTAACATCGTATGGTGAAAAGGCATTGCCTCTGTGATGTTTCTTTGTGGATAGAAATGGAGTCTTTCACAATCATGCTGCACGCGTCAGCCTCACTTCCCTTGTTTTCTACGAACCAGAAGTTACCCACAAGACGAGGCGAAACCAGAAGTGACATTATCACGTGCTGCGATATACCATAGACAACAAATTTTACCTTTTGTTAAACCGTAATGTAGTTATCAACCTTTAACTTTAACTAGAAAATAATTACAAATAAATTATGTAAAATAGAAGTTTAATAAAGTTAAATAAAATGCCTTAAGGGCAACACACCCTGCCTTTGAAACTCATTTTCTCCCCGTAAGATCTCCATGGACTCACTTCTGATTCTGAAATCTTCTTCAGCAGTACCACTGTCTGGAATACCTGTATCATTGCAATTCTGAGCTCTGGAGCATTCACAATTTTAACTACGCTTTCACAGCTGTTTTTTCATCTGCTTTAGGATGCCAGACACTCTTCCTTCCAACCACCTCTTTCTTCTATTCAAGCACACCTTTGAATCCCTTTGATCAGGATTTTCAGCATCTACTCTAATATTTTCTGTGGCATGGTAACATATTTTGATCATCAGTTTTTCCACAAAGTGTTAAAAATGAGCTACATTAAACAGCACAAGCTGTTGTTTTGCAATGTTAATCAAAAAGGTTTTCCATTGATTTGCTAAGTATTTTAGGCGGGTCAATATACCACCTAACCCCCAAAAAATTGCAAAAAAATGTTTTATCATTTCAATGTGGAGAACAACATTTCAAAAGTTGGACAATTTTGACACGAGGAAGTCTCCAAAAATGACATCAAAAGACAAAGTGGCCCACCAGCAGAAAGATGTCAAAAATCTTATTGATAATCGTCAAATTGTAAGTTTTTTAAACCTGATGTTTTAATGAATACTATCTTCTCCAATGCTTTTCAAATAACAGTAGTTCCTGGAATGAAAGTTACATTTGTACTGACATCATGACACATCAAGGGACAACTCTGGTATTAAGTACTGACGTCATGACACATAATATGCCACCTTATGGCTTCTCAGATGCATTCTTGTTCATTATCCTCTTCTATCCCTGGCTCATTTGTCATATTGTCACAGTTGCCATCTTGGCAATGCCCACATGCACTGGTGCATTCCAGCCCATGCTTTCTGCAGGTACATTTTCGCGCATTGCGCCCTCTCGAACAGTTGCAGTGAATCATCTGAATAAGTACCTCTGGAGTAGGCCTTTTGTCTGCCATCACTGGAACGAGTTTTTCCCCTTCTACCCTCCATCCCCACTCAGACGGCTCCATTTCATCACTACAGCCCATCCACTCCATAACCTGGTAGTAAGTCTGCAGGGAATGAAATTTACAGGCCGAGGTGGTTGGTGGCAGTCTTTCAGGCTTGACGAACATCTTAGCTCTCGCAACTTTCTTGCAGAGCATATTGTATCTGATAGGTGCCAAGGAGTCGTTCTGATTTCCATTGAACAATGCCACCATTGTCCTACAGCTATTGCTTTCCACAACATCCTGACTTTGCTTTGGTGAACAGAACGCTTTTGAACAGTCTCTGATTCCCTTTTCTTTCTTGATGATTCTTTGTAACTCCAACATCTTTCTGATCCCAAATCCTCTGGACGTTGAGTCACATCTGGTAAAGGCATGGAGAGACAATAGATCATTACAAGCTGCTTCTCTGCTTAAGGACCTTGATATTACAGGCATTTGATCTTGCCTTGTCTGAGCGGAAATAGAGTTCAGTGCAGTTTGTTACCACTATATGGTAGAGCAAGAGTATGAGGAGATCTGTGTCTTCTCCAACGAGAGTGGTAGATTTGAAAGCAGACATTGTGACAGCTGCTTTTGCAATCTCAACGTCGGCATCTCCTTCAGCTTGAATCACTTCGCAGCCTCTCTGTCACAAACATTCCATGATGAGCTGGATAATTATTTGCTTGTTTGCCTCATTCGACAAGAAGTCCTCCTTTTTTCCAACAAATTTAGTCGCCCCTGTAACGTTCACCTTGTTCACATTCAAATTTCTACTTCGACACTGATGAGTACAGTCCTTTATGCTTGGCCCAACCCCATAACCATCAAACACTACAGTGGCCCTGGCATAGTGTTTGACAGTGAATGAGGCGTAGTCATCTGAAATTGAACTGTAGGTGCACCCCTCCGTCCATTTTAAGCGGTGCAGAAGTGATCCCCCATCTAGAACATAGTGATCTGTCACTGGGACCATCTGTGTGACAGCATTGTCCGATTTGGGGTTGACGTAGTTCTTTACCGCTTCTGCCAGTTGTGGCTTATCCGGCTGGCGCAAGATGTTCTTTGCTTCAAGCAAAGACATCGGTTATGGACAGAGTTCATAGTTCATCACTTCATCTAGCTGGAGATCACATGTCTGTGACACAACTAGGAACCTCTGGAATAACAATGCTGGATCTATGGTATGGTCTTCAGCAACTTTGCCTGCCCTGCTGGATGCCAGTGTCTTGACCTTCAAACTCCTTCTGTGTGAATATGAGAAAACAGAGTGTCCATCCATCTTCCTAATTATGTCATTTCCTATTGTGGACAGGTCATGTACATTGACATCCTCATTTGCATAAACCCCTGTGATGATGTTGCACAATGATTTATCATCCGAAAATGGCGTGAAACAGTCCAGTTTTGCTGCAACTTTTTCAAGGTTAGCCTCATCTCTACTCACACTGGAGGTGGACAACTCCTTATGTTGTTCACCTGTTGTGTAACTATTCGCAGTCAGTCCTTGCATGGCAAGGTTGTAAGAGGATGACACAGTGGAAGATATAGTCCAAATTGCTCTCTGGTGCTCTGACATCCCACTTCCCCGCATTAGGCCCCTGTGGCTTTTTGGTGAGCGCTTTAGCGTCTGTTCTATCACAAGATCAGAGCCAAGGCCAGCCCAGTATTGGCTGCTGCGTCTGATTACACGGAACCCAGACTGGAACTTCTGATGAACTTCAGGGTTGTCATCCTCCAATGCATGCATCTTCTGGAGATAGAGACGAGATGGCCAGCGGCCGCGAATATCAGCAAGCAAGCTGAGAGGACACCGAGATGCATCTCCCATGACCCCATTCGATCGGGCCACAACAAGTGCCCCAGCAATCCCTACCATGTGCTGGTAGTTGACCCACAGTGTGACGTCATGAAATAATAGTTCATAGTTCTGGTGCTAAAACGCACCCTGAGGGTATTCCCATTCACAATTTATACCACAATTATGGCACTACCATTGTTAGAAACAGTGAAGTACAGCAAAATAAGACAGGTATGGATCTGATTCTTTTCATTGGTGGCCATTTTTATAAACGTCAGATTCTTTTACTTTCCCATGCTCTGTTTCTGTCCAACTTTTTATATGTTGTTCAGTGTGTCTGAAAGTACAAGAAATGACCACAAATTTTTTTTGGCAATTTTTTGGGGTAGGGATATTTTGGCGCTATATTGACAGCATTATTTAGTACTTACGTACTAATGACACAATGAAGTGGTTTGAATTTATTTATTAGATCTGAATTGATATGTTCCTTTAAGAGGTTACTTTCCACTTCCTCAGTATGCAGTTCTCCTGTCCTTTCGCATCATTTAAATAACCTTTATGCTGGTGATGCATTTCTCCTAAGTGGTGTTCAGCTGTTTTTCTGATCTTCCTGGAAGGGACATCTGTTGGAAGCATTATATTGCTACCTTGTTCGACAATAAAAACATTGCCTTTAATTATTTAAATTCTCCTCATGTGCCCTCTATTTGAAATGAGACTGCCCGAGGTCTGTATCTACTGCAGGAACATTCACTGACCTGAAGGAAAATCAGAATTAGAATCAGATTTATCACCACACTCTTAAATGATGTGAAATGTGTTTGCTTTGTGGTAGCAGAGACATAAATGTATTATAAATGACAAAATAAATGAATAGTGAAAAAAGAAAGGAATAACGAGGTAGTGTTCATGGACCATTCAGAAATATGAAGTTGTTTCTGAATTGTTGATGGTGGGTCTTTAGGTTCCCCTACATCCTTCCTGATGGTAGTAATGAGAAGAGGGTATCTCCTAGGGGAAAACATAACTCTAAAAATCTTTATAAGTTAATTTACAAAAAACAAAAATCACTACTTTTCAAACACCATGGAAAGAGTGTTCACAATTATTCATATGTTGTCCTAAACATGGACATTAGGAAGATATATAGTACAAGAACAACATAAAATAAACATTAACCAATAATAAATAAAATAACTTATTTTAAACAAAAACAACAGGAATTCTGCAGATGCTGAAAATTCAAGCAACACACATCAAAGTTGCTGGTGAACGCAGCAGGCCAAGCAGCATCTGTAGGAAGAGGTACAGTCGACGTTTCAGGCCGAGACCCTTCGTCAGGACTAACTGAAGGAAGAGTGAGTAAGGGATTTGAAAGTTGGAGGGGGAGGGGGAGATCCAAAATGATAGGAGAAGACAGGAGGGGGAGGGATAGAGCCGAGAGCTGGACAGGTGATAGGCAAAAGGGGATACGAGAGGATCATGGGACAGGAGGTCCAGGAAGAAAGAAAGGGGGGGGGTGACCCAGAGAATGGGCAAGAGGTATATTCAGAGGGACAGAGGGAGAAAAATGAGAGTGAGAGAAAGAATGTGTGCATAAAAATGAGTAACAGATGGGGTACGAGGGGGAGGTGGGGCCTTAGCAGAAGTTAGAGAAGTCGATGTTCATGCCATCAGGTTGGAGGCTACCCAGACGGAATATAAGGTGTTGTTCCTCCAACCTGAGTGTGGCTTCATCTTTACAGTAGAGGAGGCCGTGGATAGACATGTCAGAATGGGAATGGGATGTGGAATTAAAATGTGTGGCCACTGGGAGATTCTGCTTTCTCTGGCGGACAGAGTGTAGATGTTCAGCAAAGCAGTCTCCCAGTCTGCGTCGGGTCTCGCCAATATATAAAAGGCCACATCGGGAGCACCGGAGGCAGTATATCACCCCAGTCGACTCACAGGTGAAGTGATGCCTCACCTGGAAGGACTGTTTGGGGCCCTGAATGGTGGTAAGGGAGGAAGTGTAAGGGCATGTGTAGCACTTGTTCCGCTTACATGGATAAGTGCCAGGAGGGAGATCAGTGGGGAGGGATGGGGGGGACGAATGGACAAGGGAGTTGTGTAGGGAGCGATCCCTGTGGAATGCGGGGGGGGGGGGAGGGAAAGATGTGCTTAGTGGTGGGATCCCGTTGGAGGTGGCGGAAGTTACGGAGAATAATATGTTGGACCCGGAGGCTGGTGGGGTGGTAGGTGAGGACCAGGGGAACCCTATTCCTAGTGGGGTGGTGGGAGGATGGAGTGAGAGCAGATGTACGTGAAATGGGGGAGATACGTTTAAGAGCAGAGTTGATAGTGGAGGAAGGGAAGCCCCTTTCTTTAAAAAAAGTAGACATCTCCCTCGTCCTAGAATGAAAAGCCTCATACTGAGAGCAGATGCGGCGGAGACGGAGGAATTGCGAGAAGGGGATGGCGTTTTTGCAAGAGACAGGGTGAGAAGAGGAATAGTCCAGATAGCTGTGAGAGTCAGTAGGCTTATTTTAAACAAATGTTGTTTCTGTTTTGTGAATAATAAGGATTCTGTCCCAAATAGCAACTTTCACATATTAACACATCTTTATATACTGTGTGTCTCAATGAAAATTTTAAGAGCTTTGAAACAGAAAACAAATAAAGTAAAAGGTAATGTATGAGAGGGAAAGGGGTTTGGTAGAAAGAGGTCAAACGCGTACAGCCAAGAAACTGAAGGACTGAAATCTGAATCACCATTATGGATGGAGGACTGATTACAAAAAGCAATTTATAAATAGGACATACTGTATATGGGTGATGAAATCAAACTCAAGCCTAAGTTTTGTGAAAAGTGGTTAGTTGTTCTGGATGATTCTCATTTGGTCCATGATGAGACACTTAATTGCTGACTTGAAGCCTGAGTTTGGGGAAAGAGAATTAGAATCCAGATGTCTTTGGATAACAAGACCATTCAATGCCAAAACTAGAAAAAATCTGTGACATGCCCAGAGCTCCTGCAATTGGGAGCTAATGAACTCTGCTGGCAATTCACAGCCTGTTGGATGGAGCAAACACATCCTGTTGTATTGTGGTGTAAGAGATTGTGGAGAAGAAGAAAACTGTTCATTTTAATGGAACTAATTGTTCAAAAAATTCAATCATGAAACATTTCATTAGTACTGTACTCAACTGTCAGCATAAATAATGCACTGAAACTTTGGAATGGAATTCAAAGCAGAAACCTCTTATTAGGAGGCACAACATTTGCAAAGCTGATAGCTTTTAAAGAAAACAACTTGACAAGTAATGATTTGAATGCTTAGTTCAGATTTTGATGGGACTATCCCTGGTGACTAGGGATTGTAGGCATTAAGTAGTGAAGAACGTCAAAAAGCATTGGGGTTTTTGCTTAATGTAGCATGATGCAACGAAGTTCAGAAGTGTGATAAAACAGTGAAAAGGATGGTCATAGATTCCAAGAGGATCCAGATGGACAGAATAGACAAATTTAAAAAGAAGAATCATATTAAATGGCACATCCCAGAGCGATCTGCATATAAATGTTATAAATCATCTAAAGTGATAGGCTGCAATGAGGGAATAGTTAGAAAAGCATATGAGGTTTCTAAGAATTCACAAGTAAGAGAAAGAACACTGATTAGGACCCAAATGAACTGTTTTATTACTTCTGATTGCCAAATTTTAGAAGGAAATGTTTTGGTCCTTGAGTAGAAGGGATTTACTAGTTGGCTTCTGACACGAGGGATTTCAGCTATAAAATTTAGACATGAGGAGCTGATTGTTCTCCTTCGAGGAAAGAGATTTGAAGAGAGATTTTAAGAGATTATGACTGATTTGGAGAGATTATTAGGGAGAAGTAAACAGAGGCTACTCAAGGACTGGAATTTGAAGATAACTAATTTTGAGTAAAATGATCAACGGATTTGTGAGGAAAGCCTTTAAAAAACACAGAGTAGTTAGGATCAGGAATACAATGCCTGGATGCATGTCAGAACCTTCAAAAACAAATTTAACATGATCAAGAGCAATTATAATTTGTAGGCCTGTGGGGAAAGTGAAGGAAATAGATTTATGGAGTTACACAGAACAGAAACAGGCCCTGTGGCCCAACTTGCACATGCAGACCATGATGTACTTTCTACTTAAGCTAGTCCCATTAGCCTACTTTTAGTCCACGTCCTTCTAAACCTTTCTAATCCATATACTTGTCCGAATGCCTTTTAATCTTTGCAACTGTACTCTGCCCAACAACTTTCTCTGGCAGCTTATCCCAGATACTTACACCCTCTGCGTGGAAAAGCCTGGCCTTGATGCCCCTCCTCAGATAGGAAACGGAATAGGCAGGATTGCTCTGCTTATTGAAACACTCAGCATGCTGCTATGTCACAAGAGCACTATGATTCTAAAATGGCTCTTGCCAGTTCAGAAAACAGGTCCCAGCTAAAACTCCATTGAGAGAAATCAGAAAGTGGGGAAAGCAGATAATCAGGAGTCAATGCCTCAGGAGCTGCAGCTGGTGCACAAATGATTTGTCAGTCATGGTAAAGGCTACTGAATGCCACAACCAACCAATTGCAGCACAAACCTCAGCCAACATTCAAATGGTCATACACCTATCACAGAGCTATCCAGAATCATTCAGAACCAATACCTTACAACCATACACTTCAGCGTGACATGCACTACTTCAAATCTAAAATTCCACAACACACAGTCTGTGCCGAGAGGTGGCTGTGCGGCATGTCAGCTATATATATCACCCAAAAGATTATGTCTGCTGTTGCATTTTTTTGTAACTCCACTAATTGAAAGAAAAACATGGGGCTGGGAGATGCATATCTTAGTTTCATTTTACTTCTAACTTCTAAAGAAATTCCTCCTCATCTCCATTCTAAAAGGGCACCCCTCTATTCTAAGGCTGTGTCCTCTGGTCTTAGACTCTCCCACCACAGGAAACATCCTCTCCACATCCACTCTATCAAGGTCTTTCATCATTCCATCGGTTTCAATGAGTTCACCCCTCATTCTTCTGAATTATAGTGAATACGGGCCCAGAGCCATCAAACGCTCTTCATATGACAAGCCATTCAATCGTGGAATCATTTTTGTGAACTTCCTTTGAACCCTCTCCAGTTTCAGCACATCCTTTCTACGATAAGGGGCCCAAAACTGCTCACAGTACTCCAACTGAGGCCTCACCAGCGCTTTATAAATTCTCAACAATAAGTCCTTGCTAGTCCTTTTGAAATGAATGCTAACATTGCATTTGCCTTCCTCACCACAGACTCAAACTGCAAATTAACCCTTAGGAGATCCTGCACAAGGCTGACCAAATCCCTTTGCACCTCAGTTTTTTGCACTTTCTTTCCATTTAGAAAATAGCCAACCCTTTCATTTCTTCTACTAAAGTGCATGACCAGACACTTCCCGACACTGTATTCTATCTGCTATTCCTTTGCCCATCCTCCTAATCTGTCTAAGTCTTTCTGTACCCTCTCTACTTCCTCAATACTACCTGCTCCTCCAACCTATCTTCATATCATCTGCAAACTTTGCAACAAAACCACCAATTCCATCATCCAAATCATTGACACAAAATGTTAAAAGTTTTGGTCCCAACGCAGACCATTTTGGATCACCACTAGTTACCAGCAGCCAACCAGAAAAGGCTCCCTTTACTCCCACTCTGCTGCCTGTCTCTGCAGTCACTGCTTTATCCATGCTAGGATCTTTCCTGTAATACCATGGGATCATAGCTTGTTAAACAGCCTGATGTGTGGCACCTTGTCAAAGGCCTTCTGAAAATCCAAGTACACAACATCAACTGATTCTCCTTTGTCTATTCTGCTAGTTATTTCTTCAAAGAATTCCAACAGATTTGTCAGGCAAGATTTTTCCCCTGAGGAAACCATGCTGACTATGGCCGATTTTATCATATGCCTCCAAGTATCCTGAGACCTTATACTTAATAATCAACTCCAACATCTTCCCAACCACTAAGGTCAGACTAACTGGCCTAAAATTTCCCTTCTTCTGCCTCACTCACCTCTTTAGCAGTGGAGTGACATTTGCAATTTTCCAGTTAGTTTATCTACGAGAGACAGAGAGAGACAGAGAGAGACAGAGAGAGACAGACTGACTGTTGGAGTTAATTCTAGGAAGTGGTTATGACAGCTCTGGACATCTTTCTTCTCCCACAATTGACTCCGTTCTCTTCAAATGATTGATGTGCCGTCTCCAGATAATATCAGACACAATCTCCACAGTGTAGGAGAGTGGTCCCGTTCTGTAATACTCATTTTTGACCACTTCTGCAGTCCCTTGCCAGGACTGCTTGTCCAGGAGTGAAACATTGAACGTCCTTGTTTGAGGAGCCCTCAAGTTTGCTCAGCTGTTTGTCCTGCATACTCCTTCTGAGATTGGGTTTGAGGAGATCCGAGCATGAGTACAAGGGACAACCTAGGATCAGCATAGCTGGTGAGTTGTTGGTTGTGGAGTGTACTGCATTGCCATATGCAAGGAGGAAATTAGTGAACTTCTGATTCAATGTTACTGTAGTGTGTTCTGAGTGGTACCATCTTATTCCACTCATTTTCAGGAATGACTGAAACTGCTCTGCAATAAACTGTGGTCCGATGTGACTGACTAGTTGTTCTGGAACACCAGTGCTTGAGTAGAGGCTTCTCAACACACCAACAGTGTGTGAGGCTGTAGTGGAGATTATTGGAAACACTTTTGACCACTTTGCAGCTGCATCCACTGCTACCAGAAAGTGTTTGCCCATGAATGGTCTGGCAAAATCCACATGAATCCTCTGCCAGAATAATGCAGGCCATTCTCAGGGATGGAGAGGTACTCTGCAATTTGCATCTTCTGGACGGGTTGGCATTCTGCAAAGTGCATGGCAAGCTGCTCGATCTGCTGCTCTATCCCAGGCCACTAGGCAAAGCTCCCAACCAGAGCTTTAATTTTGACCATGCCTAGATGACTGGCACATAGCTCCTCCAACACTTTAGCACTTAACAACTCTCAATCTCTACATGAAGCAAATTCCTTCAACGGCAAGTTCATCCTGCCACTGGTAAAAATGGGGGAACTGGAATATCTGCTGCACATGTCAGCCATTTTGAGTGGCCATGTAGACCTGAGAGAGAGTAGGGTCTTTTCTAGTTTCCCTTTGGATCATTTCTGCCAGAACAGGGAGACGTCCGATTTGCATTGGGAAGAATACGTACAATAGAGTGTTGATAGACATTTCCTTTCCCAAGGATAAACAAGGACAGTCCATAAACAGTTCCATAATTAGTTCTCCTTCTAAATTTGATTTTGTAATTGTGTCCTCTAAGAAACAGAGCCCGTCTCTGCATTCGTGCTGCTGCTGTTTGTGGAACGCCCTTCTGGGCACTAGTAGTTGATGATCAGTAATGAGGGTAAACTCTCTCCCATGCAA
The DNA here is from genome assembly GCF_963921235.1 of Mobula hypostoma. Classification (NCBI taxonomy): domain Eukaryota; kingdom Metazoa; phylum Chordata; class Chondrichthyes; order Myliobatiformes; family Myliobatidae; genus Mobula; species Mobula hypostoma. The sequence goes on from NC_086099.1 coordinate 149,071,274, forward strand.
GTACCGGTTGAAATGATTTACACCACAAACCAGACTCAAGGCCTTTCGGGCAACCTGCACACAAATCTTCTCTGTAGTGGTAAGGGAATGTGGTGCTTGGGCTATGGGATGATCATTTCCATCACTCATTATATGCGATATGACTGAACGTATACCATAAGTTGAGCTGCCACAACCAGGCTTCACTGATGTTGACTATACATTGTCTGACTTCATTATTTCCTTTGCCTTTTTGAAATCCACCTCACAGTGCTTTGTCCATTGCCACTTCTTTCCAATCTGTAGTAATAAGTTCAAGTGGTGGAGCACAGTAGCCAGGTTTGGCAGGAAACTGTTATAGTAATTGGCATATCCTCAAAAGGGCCACAACTAGAATACATCCTTTGGCCTTGTGGGATTCACACTGCTTGAACTTTCTTAAAACTTGTGAATCAATGGTGTAACCACATTAAGGGATGCTTGGTTTAAATAATTCACACCCATTGCATTATGCTCTGAGCCCATAATCTTCGAATCTTTTCAACACTCTGAGATTTGGAGCTGTTCCTTATAATCCTTACTGGTAACAATGATGTTATCCAGGTAATACTGAACACCTGGGCAGCCTTTCAGCACCTGGTCCATAGCTTTCTGCCAGAGTGCAGGTGCAGATGCCACTCCAAAAATAAGCTTATTATAGTGCTAAAGCCCTTTGTGAGTGCTTATGGTGAGAGACATCTTTGACTCTTCTTCCATCTCCATCTGTAGGTAAATCTCAGCTCAGTCCACTTTGCTGAAGTGTTTTCCTCCAGGAAGGTTTACAAAAATATCCCTTTTCCTGGGCTGAGGGTAGTGATCTTCTTTCAGTCCTGGATTGTTAGTGACCTTAAAATCACCTCAGACCCATTCTTCTTAGCTACTGAGGCCACTGGTATTGCCCATGTGCTCCACTCAACCTTGGAAAGAGTTCTTTCAGCTTCCATGCCATCCAGTTTACCGGCTACTTTATCACAGATTGTATAAGGAACCTGGCAGGCTTTGTAAAACTCAGTTGTGGCATTTTTATTTAACACCATCTTACCCTTGATATGTTCAAGTGTTCCAGTGCCATCCATGAACACTGCTGTGGCATCATCCAGTGCTTTTCCTAATTTGCTCTCAATTGACTATTGCAGGGGATGTGACAAGCAAATGGTGGATGGATCTCCAGTCAGGCTGTAGTTGTCTCAGCTATTCATGACCCCACAATGATGGCCCTTCTGCTTTACCACATACAAGCCCAGTATGGCTTGTTGATAGTTGTGTTTCACTGTTACGAGCATCATTCCCTCAGTAATTATAGTTTCTCCAGGGTAATCTATCAGTTGGATATCTGCAGGCTTCAGTTTAGTATCTTTGGATTGCTGCTCAAACTCATTTTGCTGAATGACTGAAACAGCTGAGCCAGTGTCCAATTCCATTTTAGTTAATTTACCGTTCGCTTCTGGTATACCCCATATTGCCTGTCTCTTGTAAGTTTTCACATAGTAAATCTCAAGGCTCACTCAGTCCTGTGTCACTCTCATTAGTATCAGATTTTTCATCAACAGCATACATATTACTGCACTAATATCCACTTTTGAAACTGCAAAATGACTTCTTATCTATTTCCCTTCCCTGTGCAGAGCATTTACTTTGGCTGCCCAACATGGTCTTTGTTTGTGTTCTACCTTGTTGCATTTTCTGCAAGTTTCACCTTTAAACCTGCTTTTGACTGGTTTATATGAGCCAAAGCCACAATGGTAACACAATTTGTTTGTCCAGACAGATTTCTGACTAGATGTTGTAATTTTGTTCACGTTCATTTTCATTCCTGACTGTAACTCAATTGCACCTCTGTCAGCTGTTTCCATTGATACAGTAATTTCAACTGTCCTTTTAAATGTGAGTTGGACTTCAGTTAGGAGATGATTTTGAATGATTTCTTGTAAGATTCCACAATCTAAACAATGCTTCAGTGCATCATTGGCACAGTTACTACCAGCCCAGATTCTAATGCGGTACAAAATTCAGAGTAACATTAGGTGGTAGGGTAGCACAGTTGGCAGCTGAGTGGATCCAAGCCATCTTTCAGTTTGCAGTGGTGGATGAATTATATCTTGGATAGGTGACTACCACAAAACTAATATATCATGATTTTTAAAATATATTTTAGAGATGCAGACAATATTAAAAAATAGTTAATGTTTTCACTTCTTAGACCACAGCTATGAAATTGTTTGTGCTCTGGTGATACTGGCTGGGCCAGTGCATTTTTCTTACTTCCCACAGAAGCTGAGGATGTATCCCACCTACGCCATTTTTATTTCATTTAGAATTAAGACTAAATCTCCCTTTGCTGAGACTCCAGCAATCAATTATTACTACAACTGTGCCCCCTAACTCCATGACAGGATTTTCTCTTTGGTCTCTGATCAGCTCCACTTCTTAATTTTCTGTTTACATTTGCAGACTGCACTTTCCCTCTTTTCCTTTTTGATCCCCTCTCAACTTGGGAGTGGACCTAGTTATCACTTAAGTTTACACTGCGGTCTCTGTCACATGCTCTCATCATTCTGTTTTACTCATTATAGCCACTCTGGGTCAGTTTCAGTCCAAAACATGCAGTGACAAAATAGATTAATAAAAATCCAACTATCCAATCCCAGAGCTGAAAAGCAAAATATATAATCACCTAACTTGATGCTTCATCTGATTTTTCATCAACCAGCCATCCAACTACATAATAAAACAAGATGTTATAGTCTCAATAGAGATGAGAGATAGAGAGATGAGTGAGAGATGAGTGTGTGAGAGAGAGAGAGAGAGAACTTTGTACTTTATATTTTGATTAACACTTCATGTTCCTGATAGTAGTGTTTTCCTTCTGATTTAGAACTTTTACAAAGGCACTTGTTCCCAGGTTGAGTTGACCGGTCAATCATCCTCTGAACATTGAACTTGGCTGGCTGAATGGGCATAAAAAAGCAGTATAAACAGCCAGAAAGGGAAGAGGTGGAGAGGCAGAAGGGCTTCCAGGAGGAAGCTTTATCAGCAAACATGATTTAGGTAGTTCTCTAATATGGATAATGGTAGTGGCTAATGTTTAAGATGCTTGTATTTCACCAAGTGTGTTATCACTGATTTATGCTCCTGCTGCAGCTACAATCTCAGAATAGTAACTGCAGGCAGTCTATTGGATGTCTGATGCTCAGTAATGCCTACCACAATCTTTAAGTCTCCACTATCACAGCAGCTAATCTTCAGCCCATTTGATTCGCCGTAGGTGTTAACAAAAAATAGCAGAGATGACAATATTGGAATCTCAATGAATGGTGCTTCAATCAAAACTAGCTGCAGATTAAAGTACAATTATCTACCAATGTGTATCAGTTATATTGGTGTATCAGATCCACAAAACATTTTTTTTAATTTATTGCTGCATTAGTCTTTTCTCAATCATCAAAAATAGAATGCGTTGTCATCAATAGATGAAGTGCTACTTACTTTCTGATACTGATGCTCATGCTGAATTCTGCAAGGGTATCTCAGTTCTGGGGACCTTATTTTATTTATTTATTTAGAGATACAGCATGAAATAGGTCCTTCTGGCCCAACGAGCTGCACCACCTAGCAACCAATCTATTTAACCCTAGCTTAATCAGGACAATTTACCAGCTCCTATTAACCAACTCCTGCAGGAGGACTATAACCTTGTCATAGGTTTTGGGTTCCTGCATGCCTCAGTGACCCAGAGGGCTATGTTGGCTTGAGTTAGGGCTTTATGCTTTGGCCCTTGGTAGGGTCACCCATGCCAAACTGGTCAAAAGGTAGAGGCCAGAATAAGAGTGGTCTATTTGTCGTCCAGGTTCGGGGGTTCAGCTCAGGTCTAACAACCCCGGCTAGTTTAAAAAATTGTTACAAAAACAGCAATAATGAACCTTTCCATATTTGTGTGCCACGGTATTGGCAGACAGAGATGGAGGAGCTTCATTGATGCCCTGAACACCAGTGGCTAAACTAGCAGTAAAAAAAAAACTTACCAATTGTTGCATCTTTGGACTGTGGGAGGAAACCAGAGCACCTGAAGAAAACTAGTTTCACTGAGAGAACACACAATCTCCTTACAGACAGTGCTGGAACTGAACTCTGAAAAGCCCAGAGCAGTAATAACATTGCACTAACTGCTATACTATTATTTTATTGGTTTACATCTGTACGAAGGCTGTATCTGACTTCAGTATGGCTTTAAATAAGGGTCCACATGATAGGTTGCTGGGGAAGATTATATTGCATGGGATCCTGGGAGAGTCAGATAATTGGATACACAATTGGTTTGATGGTAAGAAGCAAGGGGTGGTGGTGAAATGTTGTTTTTCCAGACTAGAGAACATGGCCAGTCTTGTTCCCCAAACATGCAAACATGGTTAATAGGTTTGCAAATGACACTGAAACTGTTGGTGTAGTAAACAGAGAAGATATGGGATAGTGATCAGCTGGGTAAGTGGGCCAATGAATGGCAAATGGAGTTGAATTTGGCTATCTGTGAGGTGTTGCATTTTAGCAAGACAAATCAGGGTAGGCATCTGGGAAGTGTTGTAGATCTGAGGGACCAAGGATTACAAGTGCATGGTTCCCTGAAAGTGGCATCACAGGTAGACAGGGTGGAGAAGAAGGCAACCTTCAGGGTGCTGAGTTTAGAAATTGGGATGTTATGTTGCAGTTGGACAACAAGTTAGTGAGGCCGGATTTGAAATTTCGTGTTCCATTTTGGTCACTCTGTTAATTGGAAAGATGTCATTAGGCTGGAAAGAGTGCAGAGGAGATTTTATTTTATTTTGTTTTAGTTTACTTTATTTAGTGATACCACATGGAACAGGTCCTTCCAACCCAGCTTCACTGGCCAGAAACCACCTATTTAACCCTAACCTAATCACAGGACAATTTGATGCACTTAATGCAAACAAGTGTGAGGTAATGCATTTCGGTAGGACCAACCAGGGTAGGTCTTACAGAATGAATGGTAGGGCACTCAGGAATGTAGTAGAACAAAGGGATTTGGGAACACTGATCCTTAATTCATTGCAAGTTGTGTTACAGGTAAATGGGATCATAAAGAAAGCTTTTGGCACATTGGCCTTCATAAATCAAAGTATTGAGGACATGAGACAGGATGTTATGTTGAAGTTGTATAAGACATTGGTGAGGCCTAATTTGGAATATTGTGTGCAGTTTCAGTTATTTACCTACAGGAAAGATGTAAATAAGTTGAAAGAGTGCAAAGGAAATTTACAAGGATGTTGCTGGTCTGGAAGACCTGAGGTATCAGGAAAGATTGAATAGGTTATGACTTTATTCCTTGGAGCGTAGTAAATTGAAAAGAGATTGGACAGACGTATCCAAAATTATGAGGAGTAGATCAGGCAAATGCAAGCAGGCTCTTTCCACCGAGTTTGGGTGGGACTGCAACCCAAGGTTATGGATTAAGGGTGAAAAGTTTAAGGGGAACATGAGGTGAAACTTCTTCACTCAGTAGGTCATGAAAGTGTGAAATGAGTTGCCAACACAAATGGTACATGCAAACTTAATTTCAATGCTTAAGAGAAGTTTGGATAGGTATATGATTGGTAGGAGGATGGAGGGCTATGATCCCGGTTCAGTTTGATGGGAGAAGGCAGTTTAAATAGTTTGGCATGGACTAGATGGGCTGAAGGGCCTGTTCCTGTGCTGTTATTTTCCATGACAACTTACAATTAACCCTTGGACTGTGGGAGGAAGCGGATTACCCAGAAGAAACCCATGCAGTCACAGACAGATCACCAGAATTGAACTCCAAACCACCCGGACTTGTAATAGCTTCATGCTAACCGCTATGCTACTAAGCCACCCTAGGACATTGCTGGAACTTGAGAGACTGAATTACAGAGAAAGGTTGATCAGGCTGGGACTTCATTTATTGCAGCGTAGAAGTATGACAGGTAATATTAAAGAAGTATATAGAATCATGAGGGGCATAGATATGATAAATGTGCATGATCCTTTTTTCCTCAGGACAGGGCACATACCTTTAAAGAGTGGATGGAGAGAACTAAAGAATGAAAAGGGAAGTGGGGCTTTTTTTTTTATATTAAGTAGGTCGGATTTTGAATGCACTGCCAGGACCCAATGGTGGAGACAGATTTATCAAATAGAAGTTGGATCAGTATTTGAAAAGAAAAAAAATCTTTCAGGGCCATCCGAGAGGGCAGGGGAATGGAACTGATGAGATTGCTAAATCTGAGCTAGTTTAGAGTTGACAACCCAAGTGGTTTCTTTATACTACAACCATTCTGTGATGTGATTCTGAGAGTATCACAAGAACATGGTAATAAACTGAGAAGATGTCAAATATATTGGAATACAGAAGCTATTAATACAGGGGTTCTCATAAATTCAGAATGCTTGCATTAGAAATGTATCACCTGTGTGGCACCAGCATTAAATTAAAGCATGAAATAGGGTTAACAAATTAAAACTTCAATCTGTTGCTCATGCAAATTCTCCATTAGATCAGATCCCAAACCACAAAAGCAATATTTACTAGTATCAGCAGCATTTTAGACCGGAGGTGTTTGCACACATTCTTTGTAGGGTGTCCGAGATCCCACTGTGATGCTGAAGTCAGTTGTTTTTTATATTGCAGTCAATACAATTCAACTGAAGTTCTTGACTCAATCAATGTACACTGCTCATAGCATATGCACTTATGTGAATCCTGTAGTCTACCATGATACTATTTTATGAACCATTCTTTTCTGCAAAATTTTGACATCCTTTTCACAATGTCAAGTGTGCTGTTTCATCTTGCAGTGCCAATTCAGCTCCAAGTTGTTTTGCAGAATTTGGCAGGCACAACTAAATTAGATCTGGTTTGAAATATACAGTGCAAACATTTTAGTAGATCTTAGTAGGTGAATTTCATCTGGAAGATCAAGCCTTCAACGGAAATCAAAGTTTGGAAGAAGATCAAGATGAGTTTGAGGAATGGGAAAGGGTACATATCTGGATCAGGGAGGGATAAGCAGATTAAAGAATCACAGAGAAAGTGGTGTCTGTAGAAGGCAGAAAGGGGGAAGGAGGAAAGATATGGCAGGGAGTGGAATCTTGTTGCATCTGGTTGAAATGGTGAAAGGAACAAAATCATTAGAATGAGTTTCATAAGCTTTACATAAAGTTAGCAGAGAATTCATACCATGGGCAGCGCTGGTTCATGTTTTAAGGTTCCAGCAGGCAGGCGCTAACTATGGTAGCCTCTGATGTACCTCACCTACATCAAGTGGAACTGGCTCATAGAAATAATCTGACCCACAGCTTTGAGTTCAAATCTTTGACGGGTGCTTGGGTGAGATGAACCTAGCATGGGAGGGGTTAAAAAATCAGCAAGGAATATAGAAAATACGAGTCAGAATTGGTGTGACCTTCATTTTACTGAAGCAATAATGCACAAAGTCTCTTTTACCCATCCCTCAGGCACAATGCCCCTATGCCACACCCACCCTCCCTTACTCACTCACCATTACTAATTGATTTGACCCTCTTTACTCAGGAAGCATCTAACCAGGCAGTCTCACTGGCAGACTGCTGAAGCCACATGCCTGGGAATCCCTGGTGGAATTGAGACTCATTTAAAAATAATTAAAATTGTTTTAGCTAATTAAAAATGCTGTTAAAACACAGAACTGATTAAAATGTGTCCAAATATAAAGAAATAATTGGTGCATCAGCTACCATTTCTTCATCAGAGACTTAGTGACTTGGGTTCGATCCTGAATTTGGCTGCTGTCTGTGTGGGATTTGCCACATGATGCCACAGGTTTCCCTAGATCCCACAGGTACTTCCTCCAACAATCCATGGTGGAGGATTACAAATACTTGGGGATACGAATTGACAATAAACTGGACTGGTCAAAGAACACTGAGGCTGTCTACAAGAAGGGTCAGAGCCGTCTCTACTTCCTGAGGAGAATGAGGTCCTTTAACATCTGCCGGACGATGCTGAGGATGTTCTATGAATCTGTGGTGGCCAGTGCTATCATGTTTGCTGTTGTGTGCTGGGGCAGCAGGCTGAGGGTAGCAGACAGCAACAGAATCAACAAACTTATTTGTAAGGCCAGTGATGTTGTGGGAATGGAACTGGACTCTCTGACGGTGGTGTCTGAAAATAGGATGCTGTCTAAGTTGCATGCCATCTTGGTCAATGTCTCCCATCTACCACATAATGTACTGGTTGGGCACAGGAGTACATTCAGCCAGAGACTCATTCCTCTGAGATGCAGCACAGAGCATCATAGGAAGTCATTCCTGCCTGTGGCCATCAAACTTTACAACTCCTCCCTTGGAGGGTCAGACACCCTGAGCCGATAGGCTGGTCCTGGACTTATTTCATAATTTACTGGCATAATTTACATATTACTATTTAACTATTTATGGTTCTATGACTACTTATTATTTATGGTGCAACTGAAACGAAAACCAATTTCCCCCTGGGATCAATAAAGTATGACTAACATCCCAAAGGTGTGTAGATAGGTTAACTGGTTTTCCACCAGCGCAGGTAAGTGTCAAAAGAATCAAAAAATTGATCAACGTGTGGTCAAGCATAAGTGTAATGATTACTGGGGAATAAGTATGGAATGGGAGTGGTGGTTTTGTCCTGATAGAAGATGGCACAGAAGCTAATTCCTCCAGTGAGTGAGTTAATGGAAAGTAAAGCTTAAAATTTACTTTCTCCCCTTGTCACTCTGTTTTGATATCTTTATGCAGATTAATGGTGGCTGTTCCTACATCAAGCATGAGTGGCATAGTGAGGCAGGTTCCTGGGAAATCCCAATGTAACGTTCCGTTATATTGGGGCTCATATATGTCCAGGGGAAATCCCACCCAGCACCCACCTCAACGCTCCCCATAGGGTTGGTTGCCACCCGAATCAAGCCCAAACATCAATCATCAGCCAGCACACCCAGTAAATTTTAACAAATACACTTTATAGATATTACTAATTCTATGACATTAATATAAATTCAATACAGAAAGGGAAGTAATGGGGAAAAAAAGGCACCAACACTTATCAAAGTCCAAGTTCTTTGCACGCAACCGTTGGAGCTCAATCGATTCCGGACGACCACCCGAATTCTGTTGACTCACGGCTCGGGACCACCCTGAGTGATCGACCGGAGCCTCTCCGCACATCCGCCGTCCTCCCCGTCTCTCCTCCGACTCCCCCCCAAAACCCCCCGCACGTCCACTGTCCTCCTCATCTCTCCTCCGACTCCCCGTCTCCCGTCTCTCCACCGTCCTCCTCGTCTCTCCTCAGACTCCCCATCTCCCGTCTCTCCACCGACCTCCTCGTCTCTCCTCCGAATCCCTGTCTCTCCTCTGACTACCCCCCAAAAACCCCGTCCACCGTCCTCCCTGTCTCTCCACCGTCCTCCTTGTCTCTCCTCCGACTGCCCGCCAAAAACCCCCGCACGTCCACCGTCCTCCCCGTCTCTCCTCCGACTCCCCCGCAAAACCCCGTCCAGTGTCCTCTCCGTCTCTCCTCTGACTCCCCGTCAAAAACCCCGTCCACCGTCCTCCCCGTCTCACCTCCAACTCCCCGCCAAAAACCCCCGTCCACCGTCCTCCTCGTCTCTCCTCCGACTCCCCATCTCTCCACCGTCCTCCTCGTCTCTCCTCCGACGCACCGTCAAAAACCCCCACACGTCCACCGTCCTCCTTGTCTCTCCTCCGACTCCCCGCCAAAAACCCCCGTCCACTGTCCTCCCCATCTCTCCTCCGACTCCCCGTCAAAAACCCGTCCGCCGTCCTCCCCGTCTCTCCTCCGACTCCCCGCCAAAAACCCCCGTCCACTGTCCTCCCCATCTCTCCTCTGACTCCCCGTCAAAAACCCCCGCACGTCCGCCGTCCTCCCCATCTCTCCACCGTCCTCCTCGTCTCTCCTCCGACTCCCCGCCAAAAACCCCCGCACATCCGCCGTCCTCCCCATCTCTCCACCGTCCTCCTCGTCTCCCCTCCGACTCCCCCCCAAAACCGCGTCCAGCGTCCTCCCCGTCTCTCCTCTGACTCCCCGTCAAAAACCCCACACGTCCACCGTCCTCCCCGTCTCTCCTCCGACTCCCCGTCAAAAACCCCCGTCCACCGTCCACCCCGTCTCTCCTCCGACTCCCCATCAAAAACCCCCGTCCACCGTCCTCCCCGTCTCTCCTCCGACTCCCCATCAAAACCCCGTCCACCGTCCTCCCCGTCTCTCCACCGTCCTCCTCGTCTCTCCTCCGACTCCCCGCCAAAAAACCCCACACGTCCACCGTCCTCCCCGTCTCTCCTCCGACTCCCCATCAAAAACCCCCGTCCACCGTCCACCCCGTCTCTCCTCCGACTCCCCATCACAAACCCACGTCCACCGTCCTCCCCGTCTCTCCTCCGACTCCCCATCAAAAACCCCCGCACGTCCACCGTCCACCCCGTCTCTCCTCCGACTCCCCATCAAAAACCTGTCTGCTGTCCTCCCAGTCTCTCCTCCGACTCCCCCCCAAAACCCCGTCCACCGTCCTCCCCGTCTCTCCTCCAACTCCCCCCCAAAACCCCGTCCAGCCATCCTCCCCGTCTCTCCACCGTCCTCCTCATCTCTCCTCCGACTCACCGCCAAAAACCCCCGCACGTCCGCCGTCCTACCCGTCTCTCCACCGATTCCCTGTCAAAAACCCCCCGCACGTCCACCGTCCTCCCCGTCTCCCCTCTGACTCCCCCCCAAAACCGCGTCCAACGTCCTCCACATCTCTCCTCTGACTCCCCGTCAAAAACCCCGGCACATCCACCGTCCACCCCGTCTCTCCTTCGACTCCCTGTCAAAAACCCGTCTGCCATCCTCCCCGTCTCTCCTCCGACTCCCCCCCAAAACCCCGTCCACTGTCCTCCCCGTCTCTCCACCGTCCTCCTCGTCTCTCCTCCGACTCCCCACCAAAAACCCCCGCACGTCCGCCGTCCTCCCCGTCTCTCCACCGTCCTCCTCGTCTCCCCTCCGACTCCCCCCCAAAACCGCGTCCAGCGTCCTTCCCGTCTCTCCTCTGACTCCCCATCAAAAACCCCGGCACGTCCACCGTCCACCCCGTCTCTTCTCCGACTCCCCGTCAAAAAAGCACACACGTCCACCGTCCTCCCCGTCTCTCCTCCGACTCCCCGTCAAAAACCCCCGTCCACCGTCCACCCCGTCTCTCCTCCGACTCCCCATGAAAAACCCCCGTCCACCGTCCTCCCTGTCTCTCCTCCGACTCCCCATCAAAAACAGCCGCACGTCGACCGTCCACCCCGTCTCTCCTCCGACTCCCCGTCAAAAACCCCGCATGTCCTCGTTCCTCCCCGTCTCTCCTCCGACTCCCCATCAAAAACCCCCGTCCACCGTCCTCCCCGTCTCTCCTCCAACTCCCCCCCAAAACCCCGTCCACCGTCTCCCCGTCTCTCCTCCGACTCCCCCCCAAAACCCCGTCCACTGTCCTCCCCGTCTCTCCACAGTCCTCCTCGTCTCTCCTCCGACTCCCCGCCAAAAACCCCAGCACGTCCGCCGTCCTCCCCGTCTCTCCACCGACTCCCCGTCAAAAACCCCCCGCACGTCCACCGTCCTCCCCGTCTCCCCTCCGACTTCCCCCCAAAACTGCGTCCAGCGTTCTCCCCGTCTCTCCTCTGACTCCCCATCAAAAACCCCGCACATCCACCGTCCACCCCGTCTCTCCTTCGACTCCCCGTCAAAAACCCGTCCGCCGTCCTCCCCGTCTCTCCTCCGACTCCCCCCCAAAACCCCGTCCACCGTCCTCCCATCTCTCCTCCAACTCCCCTCCAAAACCCCGTCCAGCGTCCTCCCCGTCTCTCCACCGTCCTCCTCGTCTCTCCTCCGACTCCCCGCCAAAAACCCCCGCACGTCCGCCATCCTCCCCGTCTCTCCACCGACTCCCCGTCAAAAAACCCCACACGTCCACCGTCCTCCCCGTCTCTCCTCCGACTCCCCGTCAAAAACCCCCGTCCACCGTCAACCCCGTCTCTCCTCCGTCCTCCTCGTCTCTCCTCCGACTCCCCGCCAAAAACCCCCGCACGTCCGCCGTCCTCCCCGTCTCTCCACCGACTCCCCCCCAAAACCCCGTCCACCGTCCTCCCCGTCTCTCCTCCAACTCCCCCCCAAAACCCCGTCCAGCGTCCTCCCCGTCTCTCCACCGTCCTCCTCGTCTCTCCTCCGACTCCCCGCCAAAAACCCCCCGCACGTCCACCGTCCTCCCCATCTCCCCTCCGACTCCCCGTCAAAAAACCCCACACGAGCGTCCTCCGCGTCTCTCCTCTGACTCCCCGTCAAAAACCCCGGCACGTCCACCGTCCACCCCATCTCTCCTCCGACTCCCCGTCAAAAAACCCCACACGTCCACCGTCCTCCCCGTCTCTCCTCCGAATCACCGTCAAAAACCACCGTCCACCGTCCACCCCGTCTCTCCTCCGACTCCCCATCAAAAACTCCCGTCCACCGTCCTCCCCGTCTCTCCTCCGACTCCCCATCAAAAACCCCCGTCCACCATCCACCCCGTCTCTCCTCCGACTCCCCATCAAAAACCCCGCATGTCCTCGGTCCTCCCCGTCTCTCCTCCGACTCCCCATCAAAAACCCCCATCCACCGTCCTCCCCGTCTCTCCACCGTCCTCCCCGTCTCCCCTCCGACTCCCCCGCAAAACCGCGTCCAGCGTCCTCCCCGTCGCTCCTCTGACTCCCCGTCAAAAACCCCGGCACGTCCACCGTCCGCCCCGTCTCTCCTACGACTCCCCGTCAAAAACCCGTCCACCGTCCTCCTCGTCTCTCCTCCAACTCCCCCCCAAAACCCCGTCCAGCATCCTCCCCGTCTCTCCTCCGACTCCCCGCCAAAAACCCCCGCATGTCCGCCGTCCTCCCCGTCTCTCCACCGACTCCCCGTCAAAAAACTCCACACGTCCACCGTCCTCCCCGTCTCTCCTCCGACTCCCCGTCAAAAACCCCCGTCCACCGTCCATCCCGTCTCTCCTCCGTCCTCCTCGTCTCTCCTCCGACTCCCCGCCAAAAGCCCCCGCACGTCCGTCGTCCTCCCCGTCTCTCCACCGACTCCCCGTCAAAAACCCCCCGCACGTCCACCGTCCTCCCCGTCTCCCCTCCGACTCCCCCCCAAAACCGCGTCCAGCGTCCTCCCCGTCTCTCCTTCGACACCCCGTAAAAAACCCGTCCGCCATCCTCCCCGTCTCTCCTCCGACTCCCCCCCAAAACCCCGTCCAGCGTCCTCCCCGTCTCTCCACCATCCTCCTCGTCTCTCCTCCGACTCCCCGCCAAAAACCCCCTGCACGTCCACCGTCCTTCCCGTCTCCCCTCCGACTCCCCCCCAAAACCGCGTCCAGCGTCCTCCCCGTCTATCCTCTGACTGCCCGTCAAAAACCCCGGCACGTCCACCATCCACCCCGTCTCTCCTCCGTCCTCCTTGTCTCTCCTCCGACTCCCCACCAAAAACCCCCGCACGTCCGCCGTCCTCCCCGTCTCTCCACCGACTCCCCGTCAAAAACCTCCCGCACGTCCACCGTCCTCCCCGTCTCCCCTCCGACTCCTCCCCAAAACCGCGTCCAGCGTTCTCCCTGTCTCTCCTCTGACTGCCCGTCAAAAACCCCGGCACGTCCACCGTCCACCCCGTCTCTCCTTCGACTCCCCGTCAAAAACCCATCCGCCATCCTCCCCGTCTCTCCTCCGACTCCCCCCCAAAACCCCGTCCACCGTCCTCCCCGTCTCTCCTCCAACTCCCCCCCAAAACCCCGTCCAGCGTCCTCCCCGTCTCTCCACCGTCCTCCTCGTCTCTCCTCCGACTCCCCGCCAAAAACCCCCGCACGTCCGCCGTCCTCCCTGTCTCTCCACTGACTCCCCGCCAAAAACCCCCCGCACGTCCACCGTCCTCTCCGTCTCCCCTCCGACTCCCCCCCAAAACCGCGTCCAGCGTCCTCCCCGTCTCTCCTCTGACTCCCCGTCAAAAACCCCGGCACGTCCACCGTCCACCCCGTCTCTCCTTCGACTCCCCGTCAAAAACCCATCCGCCATCCTCCCCGTCTCTCCTCCGACTCCCCCCCAAAACCCCGTCCACCTTCCTCCCCGTCTCTCCTCCAACTCCCCCCCAAAACCCCGTCCAGTGTCCTCCCCGTCTCTCCACCGTCCTCCTCGTCTCTCCTCCGACTCCCCGCCAAAAACCCCCCGCACGTCCACTGTCCTCCCCGTCTCCCCTCCGACTCCCCCCCAAAACCGCGTCCAGCGTCCTCCGCGTCTCTCCTCTGACTCCCCGTCAAAAACCCCGGCAGGTCCACCGTCCACCCCGTCTCTCCTCCGACTCCCCGTCAAAAAACCCCACACGTCCACCGTCCTCCCCGTCTCTCCTCCGAATCACCGTCAAAAACCACCGTCCACCGTCCACCCCGTCTCTCCTCCGACTCCCCATCAAAAACTCCCGTCCACCGTCCTCCCCGTCTCTCTTCCGACTCCCCATCAAAAACCCCCGTCCATCATCCACCCCGTCTCTCCTCCGACTCCCCATCAAAAACCCCGCATGTCCTCGGTCCTCCCCGTCTCTCCTCCGACTCCCCATCAAAAACCCCCATCCACCGTCCTCCCCGTCTCTCCACCGTCCTCCTCGTCTCTCCTCCGACTCCCCGTCTCTCCACCATCCTCCTCGTCTCTCCTCCGACTCCCTGCCAAAAACCCCCGCACGTCCGCCGTCCTCCCCATCTCTCCTCTGACTCCCCGTCAAAAACCCCCACGCGTCCGCCGTCCTCCTTGTCTCTCCTCCGACTCTCCCCCACAACCCCATCCACCGTCCTCCCCGTCTCTCCTCCGACTCCCCGTCAAAAACCCCCGCATGTCCACTGTCCTCCTCGTCTCTCCTCTGACTCCCCGTCAAAAACCCCCGCACGTCCTCAATCCTTCCCGTCTTTCCTCTGACTCCCCATCAAAAACCCCCGCACGTCCGCCGTCCTCCTCGTCTCTCCTCCGACTCCCCGCCAAAAACCCCCGCACATCTGCCATGCTCCCCATCTCCCCTCCGACTCCCCACCAAAAACCCCTGCATGTCCGCCGTCGTCCCCGTCTCTCCTCTGACTCCCCACCAAAAACCCCGTCACAGTCATATGATACAGCATGGTATCCGAAAACAAAACAATACATGACCACCCATTGATTAGTAGCACCCTGCTATCTCTAATAACCCAAGCAACTGTCTAGTTAGAGACTGTCTCAGCATTCCCCAGTATAACATAACAAAAGAAGCCATTTTAAATTTAACAAAAAAGAAAGACCCTGTACACCAGCAAGTCCTAAATCTTTCATCAGACTCTGCATAGAACCCAGTAACAGAGAAAACACTGAAATGTGTAGATGTTAGTCACATAACACATAGACTGAAAATCTGGTTGAGTGGTGCCATAATAACGACCTCTTACACAATGTCAGCAAGACCAGGAAGCTGATTATTGACTTCAGGAGGAGGAAACCAAAGGTCCATGAACCAGTCATCATCGGAGGATCAGAGGTGGACAGGGTCAGCAAACTTAGATTCCTCAGTGTATTTATGTCAGAAGATCTGCCCTGAGCCCAGAACGTAAGTGCAATTACGAAGAAAACACGGCAGAAAACACTTCGTCCTTAGGAGTTTGCGAAGATTTGGTATGGTATCTAAAACTTTGATAAATTTCTAATGATGTGTGGTGGAGAGTATATTGACTAGCTGCATCATAGCCTGGTATGGAAATATTAATTCCATTGAATGGAAAAATCCTACAAAAAGTAGTGGATACAGCCCAGTCGACCATGCATAAATTCCTCCACAGTCCACATCACTGAGCACATCTACATGAAGCATTATTGCAGGAAAACAGCATCCATCATCAGGGACTCCCACCATCCAAGACATGATGTCTTTTCACTGCTGCCATCAGATAAAAAGGGTATAGGAGCCTTAGGACTCACACCATCAGATTCAGGAACAGTTATAACCTCTCAAGCATTGGGCTCTTGAAACCAAAGGGGCTAATTTCATTCCACTTCACTGGCCCCATTTTTGAAATGTTCTCACAATGCATAGACTCAAATTCAAGGACTATTCATCTCATTTACTAAATATTTATTGCTTATTTATATATTATTATTTTTATATTTGCACAGTTTACTGTCTTTTGCACATAGATTGAATGCTCAAATTGGTGTGGTCCTTCACTGATTCTAGTATGGTTATTATTCTATTATAGATTTATTGAGTATGCCCACCAAGAGAATGAATCCAGTTTGTATAAGGTGACATATACGTATATTTGATAACAAATTTACTTTGAACTTTGTATTATGATTGTTCAAGTATGGGATTTGCTTACTTGAGAGTGACAAAACTCTGTTGGAGCCATGGGCCAGAGCAGGAACAATTCAGTGAATATCTTGGAATGGTTGTAGCCACAGATTAGATAGCTAGCATCTGCAGTTTCTTTTCAACTCCATTCGAGTCTAAACTGTTTTCTCAATTTTGTAAATCAATATTTCTTATTCAAATCATTTATATTCCATACAGAAATACCATAATTTACTTTTAATCTTTTATGGCTCTAAGAGTCAAGGTCATGTGAAATATAAATAGGAACAAAATCACATTTTACATCTGCTAGATAAATCATTTTGTTTCCAATTTCTCTTTTTACTGGGAAAGTCGACTACATGGAGCAAGACATAAATCATGGAGAAAAGATTAATCATTGTTTCACTCAGTTGAAATTACACCAAGAATTCTGAAAGCCAATTTTCCTTATCTTCAGCTGGAAACTTGGTGCGATTGGGTGATGGTCAATGGACACTACTACAGCTGTCCTGTTTGAACTCCACTCAAGTCTTGCTACTGACTGCATCATGCTGCTGTGCAAGGAGTGCTCTATCACTTGCACTAAACTTTTAAATCTGCTTCCTTAATCCTTTAAAACACATAACCTTTAAAAATTGGTTTCAATACAAATAATGCCTATTGGCCTATTCATCACCTCTTCCTTAGTGTTACTTTGACCTTGATCATGTCTTCTATACTAATTCTATGGATTTTCACATTAATTTGAAAGAAATAAATGGGACTTTCTGTAGTTCTTATCTCAACATGGCAGCTAATAATTGATTAATTGCTTTGAAAATCCAGCCAAAACCTTTGCCTGTTCTGAGTCTTGATTAGAGGAAGTATATAAACTAAAACATAATTGGATGAAGAGAATGTAATAAGCATCAGGAATTTTATTAATGTAGACTGAATACTGTATAATTATGGTCTTAATTCAGATGTATATTTGGTTGGGGAGCAAGGAAGAATGCGAATCCCTGCAGCATCTTGCGACCCCGTGATCTCCATCATGGAGGCCATTGAAAGAGCATCTTTTCAAGAGGGTGAACACTTGCAAGGTGTCAGGCCTTGATGAAGTATCTAGCAGAATACTGAAAACCTGTGCCAAGCAACAGGCAGGAGTTTTCAAGGACATCTTTAATCTCTCACTGCTGCAGTCAGAGATTCCCACCTGCTTCAAAAGGGTGACAATCATACCAGTGCCCAGGAGGAGCAGAGTGAGATGCCTCAATGACTATTGCCCAGTTGCACTCACATTTACTGTGATGAAGTACTTTACGAAGGTGCTCATGGCCAGAATCAACTGCTGCCTAAGTGAGGACCTGAACCCGTTGCAATTTTCCCATCACCACAGTAGGTCTACAAAGGATGCAATTTCACTTGCTCTCCACACAGCCTTGGATCACCTGGACAACAGCAGTACTGACATCAGGCTGCCGTTTATTTATTACAGCTCAGCATTCAACACTGCATACCCTCAGTACTAATCATCGAGCTCCAAAACCAGGGCCTCTGTACCTTGCTCTGCATTTGGATTCTTGATCTCCTCATTGGGAGGCTACAGTCAGTGCGGATTGGAAATAAGATTTCCTTGCTGAAAACTAACACTGATGAATGTGAAGGATGTGTGCTTAGCCCATTGCTGTACTCTCTTTATACTCATGACTGTGCAGACAGGCACAGCTCAAACATCTATATAAATTTACCAATGATGCAACTGTTGTCGCCAGAATTTCAGATATGATGAGGCGGTGCACAGGAGTGAGACGGATCAAATGTTTGAGCAGTGAGCCCAACATATTGATGCAATTACAAAAAAAAAGCATGACACCAGCTACATTTAATTAGAAGTTTGAGGAGATTTGGTATGTCTCCAAAGGCTCTCACAAATTTCTACAGATGTACCATGGAGAGCATTCTAACTGGTTGCATCACTGTCTGGAATGGAGGGTCCACTCCACAGGGGTGGAAAGAGCTGAAGAAAGTTGAAAACCTAGCCATCTCCATCATCGGCACTAGCCTCCAATGTATCCAGGACATCTAAAAGAAGTGATGCTTCAAAAAAGTGGCATCCATCATTAACGACCCTACCACAAGGCATATGCCCTTTTCTCATTGCTACCAACAGCGAGGTATGAAGGAGCTTGAAGACACTTACTCAATGTTTAGGAACAGCTTCTTCCCCTTTGCCATCTGATTTCTGAATGGACACTAAACTCAAGAACACAGTACAACCTCACAGATTTCTTTTGCTCTCTTTTTACACTACTCAGTTAGTTATATATATTCACGACATACACCAGTGATGCTAAGGGAGGGGAGGGGAGGGATCGTCGACTCAGGCCTAAGATGCCAAAGCTGATTATAATTCTGAAGACTACCTATTGTATGCCAAATGGAACAATTTTTACGGAAGTACAAGAACAAAGTGAGGATGGAGAATGAGAATTTTTGATTCCAGGAAAAATCACAGTTATCTGTGTATTTGCAAATCTCCTATAGTTGTCTAAATGAATCCAGGATTTTTAGCAGCAATTAGGCCTCATAGTCTGCTGGAAATAAAATTAGAATCTATAACAGGTAATTTGCCATTGTTAGCTTTTTGACCAATAAACCCACTGTATCTTGGCATAGTCAAATAATTGTATTCTAAAATTGCCAGGAAATTATGAACAACTATATATTAAGATAACTTCAAACACATGGTCTACTGATAAAAGTACTTACACCTGAAATTAGGTGAATTAACAATATGCAAATCAATGGTGCAACACAACCATGCAGAATTATGTTTTAATTATTTAGTTTTGAAATCCCCGGATTCCTTGGCTACCCAAGTCTAGGGAAGATTCTCTCTGTTCCCACCAAACTCGTGAGGTTTAGGCGCTCTCCCACCCCAAACCCCGGTTTGTGTGGATGCTGTGTAATTTATCATCCTGTTACAGACTAGTGCCACAAAATGACAAACGGTACGCTGCATAAGATTAAAGGAATTATATTTATGAATCTTAACCTAACTAAAGGCTAAGCAAAGAAAAACAAAAAGAAAAGGGCCCATTTTAATTAAACAATCAAATGTGCACAAGTTGGAGCTCAACGTTTCACCATATACACCAATCCTCAATCATATCCCGGTCACTGGCTTCATGGAATTATGGTCCTGCTCCAAGTTGAATCCTACGACCTGTCCTCTCCAGCGTCTTCTCTCTTCATCACCCACCAAGCAAAAGCCTCAAGTCCAATCTTAGTGTCCCTCACCAGAAAAACCCCCTCAGTTCTACCATCCTAATTGAATGGCACGTATTCCTCATCATCACTTATCTTCAACAATAACCTGAACAGGCTGAAAGCAGAACAGACTGCTCTTACAGAATAGCTAAATTCTGAATGGACAGCATACAGCATAACAGTAAAAATATGAACCAGGGCATTAGACTATTAACCGCACTGACTGTACTTTACTATAGTTTATTGGTGTGAACTGCATGGAGATTAAACCCAATGCCTGGTCTAGAACATACAATATAAGCTGACACTTCAGCACTATTGAATAAGTCATAGAGCAAAATGGCACAAGCAAAGGCCCTCTGACTCAAGGCATCCATGTCAACCATTGTGTCCACCAGCTACCCCCATCCTAGTTTCCTGCATTTAGGCTCATATCCCTCTAAGCCCCACCCCTCCATGTAACTGTCCAAGTGATTTTTAAATGATATTACTGTACCTGCCTGAACCACTTCCTCTGGCAGCTCATTCCACATATTTACCACTCTCTATGTGGAAAGGGTTGCCCCTCAGAGAGTTTTGCCCCCCCCCACCCCATCCTGGGAGATACAGTGTTATGATCTACCTTATCTATGGATTTCATCCTTTTAAATATTTCAATATGGTGGCCCCCTCATTCTCTAACGTTCCCAGGAGTGAAGACCTATGTTGGCCAACCTCTTCCTATAACTCAGACTCTCTTGCCCTGGTAACATCCTGTAAATCTTTTCTGCACTCTTTCCAGTTTAATCACATCTTTCCTATAACATGGTGCCGAAAACTGTAAACAGCACTGCAAGTGTTGCGTTGTCGGAGGTACCTTTTTCTGGATTAGATGTTAAAGCAAAACACTTGGAATTTGTTGAAGTGAAGACTTAGCTTGGAAAAAAAACAAGAAGGTTCACATTCTTCACTCAACAAAAATTACCAATCAAATAACAGGACTCTTTCTAACAGGCAGTCAAAAGGAAATTTCTGCACAGAATTTAACTTCCATGCTTAGACTTTAATGTAACTAAGTGTTTGAAGCCCACCTGCTCAAATAGACATTAAACATACCAGTGCTCAAGAAGAACAGGGCAACCCACCTCAATGACTATTGTCCAGTAGCACTTACATCCACCAAGATGAAGTGCTTTGAGATGTTGGCCATGAATCATATGAACTTCTGGCTGAGGAATGACCTGGATGTGCTCCTTTTTGCCTACCATCACATCAGTCAACAGCAGACACCATGTCATTGGCCCTTCACTCAGCTCTGGAACACCTGGACAATGAAGGTGCACATGTCAGGATGCTCCTCATTGACTACAGCTCAGCATTCAACACTATCATCCCCTTGAAACTCATCACTAAGCTCCAACAACTGAACCTCAGTACCTCCTTGTGCAACTGGGTCCCCGATTTCCTCACTGGCACAGATTGGTACAAATTGAAAACAATATCTACTCCAGATTCACCATCAACACAGGTGCACCACGGGACTGCATGCTTAGCCTCCTGCTTTACTCACTTTATGCCTAGGACTATGTGGCTTTTTACAGTTCCACTGTTGCATTTATTTTTGCTTGATGACACCACTGTTGTTGGCCGAATCAAATGTGGTGATGAATCAGCATTTAGGAGCTTGAAAATCTTTTTGAGTGATGGCACAACAGCAACTTCTCACTAATCATCAGCAAAATCAAAGAGCGGATTAACGACCAGAGAAGGAAGAAGAGAGAGTTCTAAGAGCCAGTCCTCATTAGGGGAATAGAGATAGATGGAGAGGGTCAGTAGCTTTAAATACCTTGTCATTATCATATCAGAGGATCTGCCCTGGGATGAGCACACAAGCGTCAACATAAAGAAGGCACAACAGAGTCGGTACTTTCTTTGAACATTCCATCGATTCGGCATGTCACCGAATCTTTTGATAAATTATATATATGAATGCACATCTGAGGGTATCCAGATTGGTTGCATCATGGCCTCATAGGGAAACACTAGTGCCCAGGAAAGGTAAGGGCTATGAATACTGCGGATACTGCCTAGTTCTTCACAGGCAAAGTACTCCCTACCTCTGAGTAGATTTCCATAGAGCGCTGCCACAAGAAAACGACATCCATCATTAAAGACCCCCACCACTCCCAGGTCATATCATCTTCTCACTAATACCAGGAGGTACAGAATCCTTACACCCCATCCTACCAGCTCAAGGAACAGTTATTACCCTACATCATTCAGGCTCTTGAACTGGCATGGATAGTTTCATTCACCACTACTCTGAACTGATTCTACAACTACAGACTCTCTTCCAAAGACTCCTTACAACTCATGTTCTCAGTATAATTTTTTTTATTTCTACCGTTTGTCTTCTTTTGCACTTTTGCTGTTTAGCAGTCTTTGACTGTTCAGGTATCGTGTTTTGTAAAATTCTATTGTATTTCTTTTTTTCCCTGAAAATGGCTGCAAGAAAATGAAGCTCAATGTAGTGTATGGTAACGTATATTGTACATATTTTGATAATAAATTTAGAACATAAAACATTATAGCACAGTACAGGCCCTGCAGCCCACAGTATTATGCCGACCCTTTAACCCAGGGGTCCCCAACCCTTTTTTGCACCACAGACCAGTTTAATATTGACAATATTCTTGTGGACCGGCCGACCCCGGGGGGCGGGGGGCAGTGGTGGTGGGGGTGGGCTTTAATCACAATTGGAATATAGGTGATAAGTCAACTATAAGTCACTTATAAGTGGCTAATACACTAAATTTCGTTTCTAAAGGGGTTTATCTAACAAATTTAATGTTAAACACACAGCGCATATTTTCCTCACATGAATGTAGTGATAAGTCAATTATAACAGTGGTCCCAAACCTCCGGGCCACGGACTGATACAGTGCCATGAAGAATGCAGGGATGCAACAGTGGCCAGAATGCACCCAGCACATTTTTAAGAAAAAAGCCAAAATAAACAAGCTAATTGATTAGGTGCCGCCCGGCACGTAAATGTCAGCCCAGATCAGAGGTGACGCAATCGACAATTGTCTCTGATCTGGGCCAACATTTACGTGCTGGGTGGCCCCTAATCAATTAGCTTGTTTATTTCGGCTTTTTTCTTTAAGATGTGCTGGGTGCGTTCCGGCTACTGCTGTACTGCTGCAGTCTTTGCAGCCCGGAGGCTGGGGACCACAGAATTATAAGTCAATAGCATCAAAACATTTTAAGTAACGTTTGGATATTAAACACATAGCGCACATTTTCCTCGTAAGAACATATAAAATCATTACAACACACCAATATCGCTGAATCAGTGGGAACTCTGGGCTTGTTTTCCTGCAACAAGATGGTCCCATCGAGGGGTGATGGGAGACAGCGATACTTGAAGGAGGTTCCTTATGTCCAGTCTATTCCACAATTTAGTTTTCATTGCATTCTTTGCAAAAAACTCTGCTTTGCAGCGATATGATGTTGGAAATGGAAGCAATGTTTTCAGTGCTTTCGTGGCTATCTCAGGATATTCAGCCTTGACTTTGATCCAGAATACTGGCAGAGATGTTACGTCAAACATACTTTACAGCCCACCGTCATTTGCAAGTTCGAGGAGTTGATCTTTTTCCTGTGCTGACATGGAAGATTCAACGGAAACATTCACAAATGGGTCACGGACCTATTCCTTTACACGTCTTGGGTCATTTGCGTCTTGGGTCACTGATGACCTCGCGTGCATTAAAGTTCAACAGTGGGCGTGACAGGGAATGAGGAAAGGTGCAGCTGACGCATATCATTTCATATCACCAAATCATATCGTTTCCTCGCGACCCACGGCCTGGTAGCACATGCTTTGTGGCCTGGTACCAGTCCGCAGCCTGGTGGTTGGGGACCACTGCTTTAACCTATTGTAAGACCCCTGTTACACAGTCCTCCATTTTTATATCATTTATGTGCCATTTACTTTGAACTTCAAACTGTTTGTGAAGCTCTTTACACTATACTGCAAATCAGAAAGATGATATGAATGTTTAAGTTCCTTCTATGCCATGGGGTATAAATGGCAGAATGCAGGCTCCAAAATGTAGCAGATGTGAAAAACCTGGCTTCACAGCAGGACATCTAAATGAATCATTCGAAAACAAATATTCTGATTGAAACTGGATTTTCAGAAAGGCTCGAAATATCTCTCAGATATCGACACAGTCCTGTTCCCATCTAGATTTTGTATTCCTTCCAGAAGGTGTTCATACATTGCATTTTAGACAAATTCCCTGCAGCACTGATGCACAGAACAGACTACATTGCTTATCCTAATCACATTATAGAGACTGTCAAAGAACATGCACTGATGTAGGCAATTGCTTCTGATTGTTCTGGTGCTTTGCCTTTTAAAGTATTGAAAGCTAATATGATACTTCAAATTAAGATTTTTTTTCTTTCCTACAAATCCCCAAACTTTGAGGTTTGCACAATATTTTAGTCAAGCAATAACTGTTTCTGTACAATATTGGAAGACAAAGGCAAGAAGGTTATATTCCACTGCCACTTGCCTTGAGAAGTGGACATTTTTCACTGCACAGAGGGTATACTGTTTCAAAACAGAAATGAAATAAGCTGAGCAAATGGTCGACGGTCCAAAATATGCTAATGATTATGGAAACCTGGCACCTGCCACTTTTTAGCTCAAACTTTAAAAATGGTCCGGCCTATTGTTTGCTCAGTATATTTTTTGTGAACATTAGTGATGCCCTTCTCAGTTACCTTTGACTTTTGCACCTTCCTGTTGAAATGGGGAAGGAAAGATCACAGAATCTGGAGGCAGTTGTTGGCTAGGTTGGCTTGTATTAGTTCAATGTATGCAATCTAGTTCTTCTCATTCCTCAAACACGAGGAATTCTGCAGATGCTGGAAATTCAAGCAACACACATCAAAGTTGCTGGTGAACGCAGCAGGCCAGGCAGCACCTCTAGGAAGAGGTTCTGACGAAGGTCTCGGCCTGAAACGTTGACTGTACCTCTTCCTAGAGATGCTGCCTGGCCTGCTCTTCTCATTCCTTCACCTTCCCCCAGCAGTACAGCATTTCTTTTCCTTTCACTTACCCAGCTCTTGTATCAATATTGTAGTTGAATCTCCCTCTGTTTTAGTGCCTTTTGGACCCTAAATAATTGCTGTACAAGAATATTCTTGCACACATTGAATCGACTCTTTTGTCCATTCATCTTCACACTGCAAAGGTAGAAATAAACCGTGAAGGAAGGCAGCAGATTGAGCAGCATTTTTGGTGGCCAGGGTGGGGCGGGGCGGGGGTGGGGGGGGGGAGAGAAGGAGGAAAAGAAATATCGACTTTGAAACCCTGTATCAAGAATTTTTTGGGCTGGCAGGCTGTGACTGGTATGGTACTGAGTGGGCTAGATTTGACTTCTGTTCCCTAGCACTTAGAAGAATGAAATATGACCTCATTAAATTCTCAAAGGACTCACCTGGGCATGTGCCTACTCTGTAATCATATGGGTTTCATCTGAGTGTTCTGCTTTCTCCCCACATCCCAAATACATTTGGGTCGGTAGGTTAATTAGCCATCACAAATTGCTCTTTGTGTGTGGGGGGAGAAGGTGAGAAGTTGGGAGAATGAAAAATGGGATTAAGGCACTATTGGTGAAAATAGGTGATCAGTGCGGACCAAATGGGGTAAAAGAATTAGGACTCTAATGGACTAGCTGCTATTCCAATTTCTCTTGTTCCATTGGCCAAGGGCATTCTGGGAGTGGCATTTCAGGAGCTGCCATTTCAGTTCTAGGGGCAATCACGGCATCTACGCAGAAGATAAGCAAGAACTGCACAACTACAATCCATCTGCTTGCCTGTGGGCAAAAAAAATGCCGACCATGGGTGACCCATCCCACTGTATAAGGTAATGAGTCCAGTACAAGCTCATTATAGTTGCAAAGAAATTTTAACTATCCTTCGCCAGTTTACAATAAGGCAAGTGCCAAGTAATATGGCGGAAGGTGGAGTTCAGCAGGAAGAAATGTCAGGTGAAAATGTAACCTTTTGCATTTAGCCACGCCCTATAATTGATAAAATATTACAAAATCTTTGCAGAACATTATGCAAATAGATTCTGTTCCCATTTTAGTAGTGACAATACTCTGCATTCTGTTGGTATTTTATGGGCTTACAGCCAACTGTTTAACATGAGCATCTTCAGTACCAGCTCCCTCAAGTCAGGAGTACCTTTATTCAGATCTATCTGCAATTGCAAGAGCCAGCTCAAATCACAAGAAGACTGTATCTTCGTGTTCAGAAATTCAGAGATCTCCTCCCAGTAGTAAAGTTAAAAATATGTCAAGAGTAGTTGAAATAGGTGAGGTGGACCCCACCTCAATGCCCACCCTCACCCCCTGACCTTTATAGGGCAAATACACAGAGGATGAAGAATGTGAACCATGCAGCAAGACTCCAGTTACCTTAATAACAGATTTATTTAATTGATGATGTATTGAATACAGCACGTAAGTGTTCTTACACACAATTGTTCTCTAAATTTATCATCTTGTGCAATTTTGGCTCATTAGCCCTATCAAATTGTAATCAATGCAATCAATCTTGTTGTTCATCTTCTGAAATAGTTTCATGATTTTGTGAGTCATATGATTTTGTCTTTTTCTCTTCTACTCATATTTCATGCCACTAATTTAAAGTATAATTTCTATTCCTGGTACATTCCAAGTGATATTGTTTCAGGAATCATTGTACTCTTATCTGCTGAATAGAATATTATGTAGTAATGTAGAAATGCATGAAATGCTATAACCACAACCTAGCTACTGATTTCTGCATGTTCAGGAACCTTTGTTTGCTTTCATAAAATAATTTATTTGCCTTCATGTATTTATTCCTCTCATTACTGTTGAATTTACAACTGTATGTATTACAAATGTGTGAGATCTCTCCATCAAAACTGTTAAAAATCTTGGGCATTCTTTGCTGTTTACATAATTAATTACAGATTATATGTAAAAATACATAAGTTACATACAGTACATCATGATGCTACCATGTGATATGAATGCACTTTGCTTAAAGTAAAAATTGAAGTTAGACTTGCATTCTCTGCTCCCTCGTTTTCCTTTCAATTAGTCTTTATGTTTTGGCGTTACAAAACATAACAGGGGTCATGACAAAGTTTTAAATGAATCCAAGATGATTACCAACCTGTTGAAGTGCAGCGAGACATTCAAGTTAAAAATAAGAACAGCAAGAAATAGTCGAGTTTAAAAAACAAAGAGCAGCACTTTCTTTTTCTTCAGAACAGCACATTTTGTTTGAAAAAATCAGACAGAAAACAGAAGAATTCATGGATCCATAAACAGTGAGTTCTGGGTGATAATAAACATATATATAAAAAAGAGCAGAAATGGCTGGCTATATTGGAGTTTATTGTGTTTGATTACACAGTGAATAACTGGCTCATGTATACTGTGCAAATTGAGCAGTATTTTGAAGCAAATGAAATAGCAAAAGAGAAGCAAGTGTCACTTTTGCTGAGTGCGTTGGGTTTAAAGGCATTCATTTTGCTTAAACGTTTATCAGTTCCAACCAAATCACCAGAAGTAAGCTTTGCTGACATCAAGGAAGTAATGCAGGAACATTTAGAACTAAAACCATTGTTGATTGCATGGGCTTAAACTGGAGGAGAATTTAATAAGCTTCAGGAAAGTTGCAAGCATTCAGCTGTTGTGAGTATAACGAGCCAGAATCAACTCTGTGTGCATTAAGGTTATTGCATGAAATTCCAGGGAGACAAAAAACTGCTGGTAAAAGCAGATGCAATGATCAAAGCCCAGCTGGCTTAATGAAAGGAAGTCAATGGAGATACAAAATCAGAGGATTCATCAGATGATGTTGTAGCTGTGGAAACCAAGAGGAGAGATCAGATCATAAAGGGAGAAGTGGAAGGATTAATAACAGAATACTCCAGTGAACTAAATGCTCCTTCCCAGATCAAGGTGCACAAACTAGAATAAGAGAAAGGAAGGAGAAGAAAGGTTTCCAGAGCTGTCAGAACAACTTCCTGCAGTCTCTGAGTCAATTACTACAACCACAGAGGAGGCCCCAGCACCTGAATTTGTTTTCACAGCCACAAGTCTCACCTGCAAAGCAGGTGATCCCACAAGAGTAAGAAATCCTCCACAGCGATTAAGTCTTTAGGCCTGAATGGGGCAATTTAAAATTCATAATGTTGTGGAATTCTGTATAGAGTTGAATTATATAATATAATGTGTATATAGTTGAGATGCATTCTATATTGAGTTGAAGTTTATAGCTAAGCAGGGAGGAGTGTTTGTATTTAATATTCCAATATTTTTGAGTAATATTGTAAATATATTGTTTGATTAAGCATTCTTATTTGTTTAAATAAATCATTACAGGTTATATGTAAAACACGTGAGTTGCATACTGTATATCATGTCACTACCACATGACATGCATGCTCCTTACTTAAAGTAAGAAACAAAGTCAGACTCACAGTCTCTGTTGCCTTGTTTTCCTTTCAATTAGTTTTTTTATGTTCTGGAATTATAAAGCATAATATTTTCTATCACCGTACATTTCTAACTCTAATTGTTGGTTTCATAGGACATAGAATAGTACAGCACAGTACAGGCTCTTCAGCCCACAATGTTGTGCTGACCCTTAAACCCTGCCTCCCATATAACCCCCACCCTAAATTCCTCCATATACCTGTCTAGTAGTCTCTTAAACTTCACTAATGTATCTGCCTCCACCACTGACTCAGGCAGTGCATTCCACGCACCAACCACTCTCTGAGTGAAAAACCTTCCTCTAATATCTCCCTTGAACTTCCCACCCCTTACCTTAAAGCCATGTCCTCTTGTACTGAGCAGTGGTGCCCTGGGGAAGAGGCACTGGCTGTCCACTCTATCTATTCCTCTTAATATCTTGTATACCTCTATCATGTCTCCTCTCATCCTCCTTCTCTTCAAAGAGTAAAGCCCTAGCTCCCTTAATCTCTGATCATAATGCATACTCTCTAAACCAGGCAGCATCCTGAAAATCTCCTCTGTACCCTTTCTAATGCTTCCACATCCTTCCTATAGTGCGGCGACCAGAACTGGACACAGTACTCCAAGTGCGGCCTAACCAGAGTTTTATAGAGCTGCATCATTACCTCGTGACTCTTAAACTCTGTCCCTCAACTTATGAAGGCTAACACCCCATAAGCTTTCTTAACTGCCCTATCTACCTGTGAGGCAACTTTCAGGGATCTGTGGACATGTACCCCCAGATCCCTCTGCTCCTCCACAATACCAAGTATCCTACCATTTACTTTGTACTCTGCCTTGGAGTTTGTCCTTCCAAAGTGTACACTTCACCGGGTTGAACTCTATCTGCCACTTCTCCGCCCACTTCTGTATCCTGTCAGTGTCTCTCTGCAATCTTCGACAATCCTCTACACTATCCACAGCACCACTAAGCTTTGTGTCGTCTGCAAACTTGCCAATCCACCCTTCTATCCCCACATCCTGGCTGTTAATAAAAATCATGAAAAGTAGAGGTCCCAGAACAGATCCTTGTGGGACACCACTAGTCACAACCCTTCCAATCCGAATGTACTCCCTCTGCCACGACCCTTTGCTTTCTGCAGGCGAGCCAATTCTGAATCCACCTGGCCAAACTTCCCTGGATCCCATGCCTTCTGACTTTCTGAATAAGCCTACTGTGTGGAACCTTGTCAAATGCCTTATTAAAATCCATATAGATCACATCCACTGCACTACCCTCATCTATATGCCTGGTCACCTCCTCAAAGAACTCAATCAGGCTTGTTAGACATGATCTGCCCTTCACAAAGCCATGCTGACTGTCCCTGATCAGACCAGGTTTCTCTAAATGCCCATAGATCCTATTTCTAAGAATCATTTCCAACAGCTTTCCCACCACAGACGTAATCACTGGTCTATAATTACCCAGACTATCCTTACTACTTTTTTTGAACAGGGGGACAACATTTGCCTCCCTCCAATCCTCCAGTACCATTCCCATGGATAAGGAGGACATAAAGATCCTAGCCAGAGGCTCAAGAATCTCTTCCCTCGCCCCGTGGAGCAACCTGGGGAATATTCCATCAGGCCCTGGGCACTTATGTATTTTAACAACTCCAATACCTCCTCTCCCTTAATATCAACATGCTCCAGAACATCAACCTCACTCATATTGTCCTCACCATCATCAAGTTCCCTCTCATTGGTGAATACCAAAGAGAAGTATTCATTGAGGATCTTGCTCACATCCACATCCTCCAGGCACAACTTCCCACCTTTATCTCTAATCGGTCCTATCTTCACTCCTGTCATCCTTTTATTCTTCACATAATTGAAGAATGCCTTGGGGTTTTCCTTTACCCTACTCAGCAAGGCCTTCTCATGCCCCCTTCTTGCTCTCCTCAGCACCTTCTTAAGCTCCTTTCTTGCTACCCTATATTCCTCAATAGAACTATCTGATCTTTGCTTCCTAAACCTCATGTATGCTGCCTTCTTCCACCTGACTAGATTTTCCACCTCACTTGTCACCCATGGTTCCTTCACCGTACCATTCTTTATCTTCCTCACCGGGACAAATATACCCCTAACATCCTGCAAGGGATCCCTAAACACTGACCACATGTCCATCGTACATTTCCCTGCAAAAACATCATCCCAATTCACACCCACAAGTTCTAGCCTTATAGCCTCATAAGTTGCCCTTCCCCAATTAAAATTTTTCCTGTCCTCTCTGATTCTATCCTTTTCCATGATAATGCTCAAGGCCAGGGAGCACTGTGGTCACTGTCCCCCAGATGCTCACCTACTGAGAGATCTGTGACCTGATTCAGTTCATTACCTAATACTAGATCTAGTATGGCATTCCCCTTAGTCGGCCTGTCAACATATTGTGACAGGAATCCGTCCTGGACCCACTTAACAAACTCTGCCCCGTCTAATCCGTTGGAACTAGTCAGGTGCCAATCAATATTAGGGAAGTTAAAGTCACCCATGATAACAACCCTGTTATTTTTGCACCTTTCCAAAATCTGCCTCCCAATCTGCTCCTTGGTATGGGGGCCTATAGAATACTTCCAAGACAGTAACTGCTCCCTTCCTGTTACTGAGTTCCACCCATACTGACTCAAATAAATGTTCTTTGGATTCTTTAATGTTTTCTTGCTGCTGAACTCTAGCAGACACCAATGAAGAATGACCAGCATCCTTCAACATTTTCATGTTAATTCAGAGATTCTGAATGTGTTTGCATTTATGCAGAGATACGATCACAGTTTCACCCACAAGTGTCATTCCAGTGCATTAAATCTGCTTTTCTCTACAGCCACCGCTGATAAAAAATGAGCCATCTAATATGTTAACTATTCTTTCTCCATAGATGCTATCTGATCTGCTGAGTATAAATCATTTCTGATGTTATTTTTGACATGTATCTAACAGTGCACCGTAAGAGATGTTTCACCAACATGTTGGACTTTTTTGAGGAAGTTCATAACCCAGATAACACAATGTTACAATGTATTAAATGGCTAATTTGCAAGACATTATTCTTGGATTGTAAAGGGACCTCTTGTTAGTGCAACTCTATAGCAAAGACATGAATAATATCATTTGGAGAATTGCCAGTCACTATGACAGGAAGATTCATACTAAATTGAAAACTGAATGAGATTTTAAAAAGTAAAACATGTCTTGATAAAAGGTAAAATGAGCAAAGATAATAGAGTGCAAGTATTGAAGATCAAAGCTAGGTATAAATATAAGGCACAAAGATTATAGCAAATACTGCTGAACAGTAAGATCTTTTGCACGCTAAAATCCATTCATCACCGTAACATTCTCAATAAGGGTATTCTGTAGGCTATTTTAATAGTGGATGTATTTCTTAGAGAATACAATATGAAACAAGGAAGCTATAATGACAGATAATTAGTTAGATCATATCTAGAATATTGAGAAAACTCAGGCCCCCTGACATGTATTGTAGAAAAGCCCTAGAACAAATATTCAGCATGGCATCTGGTTTAAAAGCCTGTTATTGTAGGAAATGTAGAACTGGGGAAAGATAACTGTGCTTTTTAATAGCATTTATTGGCTCAGTGGATTGTCTGATTTATATATAATCTTGCATTTGTACAGCACTTCTCTTGGCCAAATGTTTGCAGCCAATGAAGTACTCTTAAAGTGTAGTCACCATCATGATGCAGCAAATTAAGGAACCATGCCATTGATATGCATAGGTTCATTTAACCTTAACAGCATGCAAGTAAACCACTCTGCTACAATATCCAGATCACCTCTCTGAAAGAATAGGATTAAATGCCCAGAAGTTTTTCTTTCAAAACTGAGTTGCCAATCTATTCAGAGAGGGCAAATTCAATGCAAACCACACAAAATGCTGGAGGAACTCAGCAGGTCAGATGGCATCCATGGAAATGAAAAAACAGTCGATGTTTCGGGCTGAGACCCTTCCTCAAGACCGAAAAGGAAGAGGGCAGACGTCAGAATGAGAAGGTGGGGGGAGGGGAAGGAGGCTAGCGAGAAAGTGACAGGTGAAGCCAGGTGGGTGGAAAAGGTTAAGGGCTACTAGAGAAGAAGGAATCTTCTTCTCTGGCAAATTCAATGATGTTCTAGTTCATTTGTAGTTTAGAACATAGAACAGTACACCACAGGGCCAGGCCCTTGGTCCCATGTCCCTTCTCATTTCACAATGTCCATATCCCTCCATTATATGCACATCCATGCACTCATCAAAGAGCTTCTTAAATGCCTCCATCCTATTGGCCTCCACTACTACCCTGCCGGTAAATTCCAGGTATCTATCACTCTGCTTGTAAAAATTGTGCTCCATACATCTTGCTCAACTTATCCCTTTCTCAATTTAAATGATTGCTGTCTCGTATTAGACACTTCAACGTTGGAAAAAGATACCTGCTCTCTATCTATGCCTCTCATACTATTAGAAACTTTTAACAGGGCTCCACTCGGTCTTCGCTGCTCTGGAAAAGCAACCCAAGTTTGTCAAACTTCTCCTTAAAATGCACACCCTGTAATTCAGGCAGCATCCCGATAAGCCTCTTCTGCATTCTCTCCAAAATCTCCTCATGCTTCCTGTAATGGGCGACCAGCATTGAATGAAATACTCACAATGCAGCCTAAATTTTATATACACCCATCAGGGAAACAATCCAAGTTTGCACAAGCTGCCCTGAGAGCTAATAGTGTTTAACCCAGGCAGCACCTTGGTAAACCTCTGAGAACACTCACTCGCTCTGCGTGGTTTTAGATAGTGCAAAACGAAAACCCATACTCAATAATGTTTCTTTAACAGTAAATAGAAATTGCAAAATGTTGGCATAAAATCATGGCGTTGTTAATTCAGAAAGCTTTATTATGCTAATTTATTAATGTACTAGAATTAACTGAAACAGCATGGAACTTCATGACTGTAGCTCCTGCAGTGAACCCATCACTTTCAAAGAGCCATTACACCAAATGACACTGTAAGCACTTTGCTTAGAGGAAACAGATTCACTTTTTTACTTGCTACTTCTTAAAACACCCAATGATTGATCGAATAGTAGTAACGTCTTTCCAGTCTTTCCCTATAAATCAACATATTCAATCCAGGCAATATCCTGGAGAATCTCCTCTACACTCTCTCCAGCACAATCAGTCCTTCCTGATAGTATGGATTTAACTAGTGTCTTGTTAAAGAGAGTGAAAGCAAGAGAGAGAAAATGTGAACAAGAAAAAATCTGCAGGTGCTGAAAATCTGAGCAACACACACAAAATGCTGGAGGAACTCAGCAGGCCAGGCAGCATCTATGGGTACTGTCGACGTTTTGGGCCAAAACCTTTCAGCAAAACTAGAGAAAAAAAGCTGAGGAGTAGATTTAAAAGGTGGGGGGAGGGGAGAGAGAAACAGAAGGTGATAGGGGAAACCTGGAGGGGGAGGGATGAAGTAAAGAGCTGGGAAGTTGTTTGCTGAAAGAGAACAGAAGGCCATGGAAGAAAGAAAAGGGGGCGAGGAGCATCAGAGGAAGGCAATGGGCAGACAAGGAGATAAGGTGAGAGAGGGAAAAGGGGATGGGGAATAGTGAAGGAGGTGGGGTGGGGGGCATTACCAGAAGTTTGAGAACCTTAAGGTTGAAGGCTACCCAAATGGAATATAAGGTATTGTTTCTCCAACCTAGTGTGGCCTCATCACAACAGTGGAGGAGGCCATGGATGGACATATCAGAATGGAAATAGGAAGTGGAATTAAGATGGGTGGCCACTGGGAAATCCCACTTTTTCTGGTGGATGGAGCGTAGGTGCTTGGCGAAGTGGTCTCCCAATCTATGTTGGGTCTCATCGATATACAGGAGGCCACACTGGGAGCACCGAACACAGTATATGACCCCACCTGGAAGGACTGTTTAGGCCCTGAATGGTGGTGAGGGAGGAAGTGTAGTGGCAGGTGTAGCACTTTTTCTCCTTGAAGGATAAGTGCCAGGAAGGAGATCAATAAGGAGGGACGAATGGACAAGGGAGTCGCATAGGGACCAATCTATGCGGAAAGCCTGTTGGAGGTAGTGGATGTTTCATAGAATTATGTGCTAGATGCTGAGGCTGGTTGGATGGTAGGTGAGGACAAGAGGAACCCTATCCCTGGTAGGGTGGTGGGAGGAAGGGGTAAGTGCAGATGTGTGTGAAATGGAAGAGATGTAGTTGAGGGCAGTGTTGATGGTGGAGGAAGGGAAGTCCCTTTCTTTGAAAAAGGAGGACATATCCTTTGTTCTAGAATGAAAAGCCTCATCCTGAGAGCAGATGTGGTGGAGATGAAGGAATTGAGAGAAGGGGATGGCATATTTATAAGTAACAGCATGGGATGAGGTATAGTCGAGGTAGCTGTGAGCGGAGTCGTGGGTTTATAATAGAGTGTGTGTGTGTGAGTGAGAGCGAGAGAAAGAGTAAGAGAGAGAGAGGGAGAGGGAGGGGAGGGCAAGGGAAAGGGAGAGGGAGAGGGAAAGAGGGAGAAGGAAAGAGGGAGAGGGAAAGAGGGAGAGGGAAAGAGGGAGAGGGAAAGGGAGAGGGAGGGATATATATATATATATATATATATAATGTGTTTGTGTGTAGGAAGGACATAAAAATAACCTTTCTGGTCAATGACCCTTTATCAGAATTTGACAGTGTTCTTTTTAGTTGCTAATCAAGCTTTGGGCAGAGAGAACAGAGAGATTGTCTGTGATACAAATGTCACATTGGTAAATGAAACCAGCTCAAGCATTTTAAGCATTTCAAAGCATCAGAAGAGAGCCGCACAATTGTAATATTCTATGCTACTTGAAACCATGTGGCTTCCTTCTCATTCCCGATTATTGAACTGCCAGTAATGTCATGTCAATAATTTGCTGCAACAGTAATTAGCCAGGCAGGCTGACATTACAGACTGCTCCCTTTCAATGTTGAAAGTGTAAATACTTCACATTTGTAGGGCATTTAATTAGATTTGAAGCACTAGTGTTTGTAAAATGTACCAACTAGTGAATAATTTTGAAATTACACAAGTCAAATTAAAATGAAATACCTGAGTTTACTCTTTCTTTGTTTTGACAATGAGCAAATATTAACTTTCACTTCTTCTGCCAGACATTGTTTCTCCACCCCCGCCGTCTCTGGTTTATACTGGAAATATATCAGTGCTAGCTGAACTGCTCCATCAATCAACTATTTGTTATTGCGAATATACTATTACGTGAGAAATTTACAGGTATGGACTTTCTTTTCAAGTATCTGTTTGTAGAGTTTTCTTTTCCTATTCATTGCATCCATTAACTGCTGTCCATTGTCCATTCTGCAATGAGCCAATAACAAAAGTGCAGGGGATAATGATTGGATACTTTGAGATCTAAAATTCTGTCGTATATCCCAGTCACATTCCTATATTTGTTGTAAAACAGGAGGAGGATACTTTTCATAATCTAGGTATAACCTGGTGAGTTCTTCCATGTAAGCAATGGCCACCCATCCACCATCCTTCCCAGCAATAATAATGAGACAGCAGTTAAAGTATCAGACTAGTAATTCACAGGTGTGGCTGAACTATCAGAAAAACACAAGTTCAAAGCCCACCACAACAGTGTGGAGTTTAAAATCAGTTAACCATCTGGATTTGGTAATAGCTACTGGAGGTCTATGTAATGATGACAACAAAATGCTTTTTATCATGGGAACACACACAAAATACTGGAAGAACTCAGCAGGCCAGGAAAAAAAGTACGGTCGATGTTTCGGGCTGAGGCCCTTCGGAATCAGTTGTGTGAACTTACTTTGCACTACCTTCAATACAAGTTGTGTACATACATCTATTGATGCTTCTGGACACATCTTCAGTGATGTTCCTGGAATCATCGGGTGTTTCGGGTCTTTCAACATCATACAGCCTCCTCCAGGTGACCCAGCCGGGGCTGATCAGACCCCAGCTTGTGTCCAGATGGCTGGCTACTTATGACTCCATGGCTCCCCTCTTTTGAGCCACAGCCATCTTGAGGCCCTCTCTGCCGCATCGGTGGTACTGCGGGTGGCTCTCCTCTTCCTCTCTCCCTCGATGCCCAAAATGCTGAAGGCTCTAACTAAAGAACGGGCTATGAATCCCCTACAACCAACCTCCACTGGGAGACACCTCGCTCTCCATCCAGCCTGCTGACAGTTGCTAACCAGTCCTGCGTACTTAGAGAGCTTCCTTTCAAAGGCCTCTTCCAAGCTATCTTCCCATGGGACTGTCAGCTCCAGCAGCACCACTTGCTTGGTAGACTCAGACACTAGGATAATGTCTGGTCACAGGGTGGTGGCTGCGATAAGGTTAGGGAACTTCAGCTGCCCTTCGAGGTCCACCAACAGCTGCCAGTCCCTTGCAGAGGTCAGAATGCCTGCAGATGTTCTTTTGGCAGGTATTGGCTGCTCCCCAGCTCTGACAAAGGCAATGGTCTGCTTGGAGGGTCGGGACCGCTTCGCCCACTCAACTCCTGCGCTGACGGCTTCAGCGATGGTCTTCAGGACCTGATCATGCCTCCACCTGTACCGTCCCTCACCAAGTGCCCTTGCACAGCCGCTGAGGATGTGCTCCAGGGTTCCTTGCTTGGAGCACAGTGGGCACGCAGATGACTCTGCCTTGCCCCATGTGTGCAGGTTTGATGGGCTTGGAAGCACATCGTACACTGCCTGGATGAGAAATTGGATGTGGTGTGGTTCGGCTTTCCAAAGATCAGCCCAGGTCACTTTCCTCTCAACCGCATTCTCCCATCTTGTCCAAGCTTCCTGTTGCTTCATTCCCACCGCCTTAAATTCAGGGACCAAAATAACATGAACAAGAATCCAAGCACAAACTCACCAGTCTCCTGCAAATTTGCCTCAAAACTTCCCTATATTGATATACTGTGTATTTGCAATTAAAGCCTTCCAAATTATTTGCTGCATCCATTGTTTTAAGCACTAGGATTTCTACGGTGTCCTTGTGACATTTAGTTGTCTCACTCTATTTAAATAATAGCTTGCGTGACATTCTTCATTGCAAAGTGGATAATGCTACATTCTCCCGTATCAAACTTCATCTGTCAACTTCATGCCCACTCACGTTAACCAACCTCTATGCTCTGACAACTTGCTGACTCTCCTGTCTTTCTATCAGTAGCAAATCTGGTTGCAGTACACTCTATCCTTTCATACTTTATTAATATAAATCATAAATAGTTATGTTTCTAGCACTGATCCTCTGGCCAATGCATTAAGGATCCTTTTATCTGAATTCTCTCTCCCTGTCCTAGCGTTGTGTGCTCCTGCCTTGTGCAATTACCTTTATGTGGCATCTTAGAGAGCATGTACTTGTTCTTCTTCATTTATTTGGTACATCGTCAACTCCAGCATATTTGTCAAACATGATTTTCCTTACTTAAATGCTCTTTGAAGTGGCAAAGCAAGCAAGCTCTTCAATGGTACCATTATTGCGACATTCAAACAGAAAAAGAAAAAGAATAAAGCTAAGTGGATCACTCTTAATTGATGTAGGCCTTAATTTAGAAATTGCAAAGTTGCTCCTGGTCCAGTTAACCTCCCATAGCCTTCCTCAGAAACATCTGGAGACTGGTGTTTATATTGGGAGGGATGTCCCAGTCAAGCAAAAACCTGGCAGTTCAACTCACAAAGTCATAACTTACTCACAACATACCAGCATACCAGTGTTCTCCATCACAATCCCTGGGTGTTTCTTGTGCTCCTGCCAGGACAGACTCACCAGAGGATATATGACGTGGTAGTATACAGGTGGGAGGGAATTTCCCGTGAAGCCTTCTATATCTGGTCCAGCTGTATCACCGTCTGCTATGGAAATTGCATCATCTGACCACAAGACCCTACAATGGATTGCGAAGGCTGCTGACAGGATCACTGGGCTCTCCCTTCCACCCGTTCTATATTTTTATCAGCAGCACCGTGTATGCACGGCCGTGAGCATTAGCAAGAATCCCTCTAATCCGTTTTACAATTTCCTTGAAACCCTACCATCAGGCAGTAGCGTTAGGACAAGGATTGTTGGGTGAGAATCAGCTTTGTACCAAGGGTGTGAGACTAGTGAACTCCCTGCCGCCACCCAGGTCTTAGCACTTATGAAGCGCAAGTAGCATTACACTGTTTACATTTAACTTGTGTTATAAATGCACCTTATGCTAAATGTCAATCTTATGGAATATATTTTATCATTTATAATTTATCTGGTATTATACTATTTCAAGTGTTGTGCATGTAAGTTACAGGTACTGTGCTTTGCACCTTGGTCTGGGGTAATGTTGTTTCGTTTAGTGATATACATGTATGTGATTGAAAGACAATGAACCTGAACCTAAACATGAAGTCAGCACTCGATCCCATGACACCTGATCGTCCAGCAAATTACCACTAACCATCTTCCTCCACTGTTGAATCAACGCTTCTCCAAACCGAATAAACAACAGTTGGAAGAAGTATTAAAATGGGCAAACAGACTGTACTTCTGACAGGAGGCTTCAGGACTGACCAGCATGGCTGAGTCCCGAAGGGTGTGTGAGAGAGAACAGGTTGACTAGAAATGTTCGGGAATGGGATGTCTGGAACAGGCAGCATAAACTTGATGATCTGAATGGCTTTCTTCTATGTCTTGAGGAATACAAATGTGCACGACAAAGCTGTCAGATTGTGTCTGTGGCAGGTAAGTGAGGTGGGGTGAAAGCTCTTGACATCAAGGAAACCCTTGGCTGAGATTGGCACCAAAGAGTCCTGGTAATCTGAAATCATTGGATATCAAAGTGGAAACACTCCAGTGGTTTGAGTTACACCTCACACAAAGAAAAATGGTTATGGCTATTGGAGTTCAATATTTCCAGCCCCAAGACATCATTGCCAGGGATCCTTGTGGTAGTGTCCCAACCCCAAATTTCATTAGTGGCTTCATCACAGGATTAGTAATCCTTACACAAATGTTCGATTCAATTTGCAATATATCAGCAGATGGAGAACCTATGTCTGCATGCAGCAAGACCTTAAATTCAGCCTTTTCTTTTTTTTAATATGTTTCTACAATATAGCTACAGGAAAAAACCGTCAACAAAATGGAGTGCAAAATAAACATGTTCTATATTTAATTCATAACAATGAAGAAAAAGCACCCAAAATAAACTCACATCAAGGTTGCTGGTGAACGCAGCAGGCCAGGCAGCATCTCTAGGAAGAGGTACAGTCGACGTTTCAGGCCGAGACCCTTCGTCAGGACTGCAATTCTGCATCTGCAGAATTCCTCTTGTTTGCAAAATAAACTCATGTAAGATTAGTATCCTCCCCAATCTCCCACTAACAATAAAACCTCAGGCCAACCATTTCTGTGTATAAAAGAAAAAAGTTAATTGGAGCATTCGACCCCACAGAGCTGTAAATATATATATATATAAAAAGAAAATAGAATGCTGATTACCAAAACTATAATGTAATTCACAACAACAAAAAACGTAAAACTTACAGGAAAAAAAAAGCTGAAAGTAAGGGATTGTAGTACAAAAAAAAGTTTAAACTTAATCTAAAGAGGAGTTATGAAAGTATTCAAGAAAAGGTCCCCACACCTTATGAAACTTCATGTCCAAATTGAAAAGTGAATAATAAATCTTTTCAAGGTCTAAACAGGACATAATATCACTAAGCCATTGAGCATAAGTGAGTGGGGCAGCATCTTTCCACCTAAGAAGAACTAACCATCTAGCCAAGAGAGAGGCAAAAGATAATGTTCAATGTTTAGTCGGACGCGGGTGCATGTCTGCTTCACCCAAGGTGCCAAAAAGAACAAGCAGAGGGTTAAGTTCTAAATGGCAATTAAGAATATGGGATAGGGTTCAAAAAAATTCTGTCCAGAATTTCTCTAGACTAGGACACGCCCAGTGCATATGGATAAAAGAAGCCTCATCCCCTTTACACCTAACACAATGTCAAGGTAAAACCGCGATAACTTAGTTTTAGACATATGAGTGCTGTGTACAACCTTAAACTGCAAAAGGCAGTGGCCAGCACATAAAGAGGCTGAGTTCACTGACTTAAGAATTGAATCCCAAACCGCATCAGATAAGGAGATAATTAAATCATGTTCCCAGGCAGTTCTAATTTTATCGAAGGGGGCAAGCATCAAGATCACTAACTTATCCCGAATAACAGATATTAAACCTTTACCCAATGGATTGATACAAAGAAACAGGTCCAGAATGTTTTTCTCAGGCTTCTCAGGAAAGTTTGATATTAAAGGGTTAATGAAATGCCTAATTTGAAGATATCTAAAGAAATGAGTATTAGGTAGATTAAACTTTACAGACAATTGTTGAAAAGTTGCAAAACGATTACTTATGAAAAGATCTTCAAAACGCCTAATACCCTTTCTATTCCAATCGTAAAATGTTGAATCCCGCAAGCGAGATAGGAAAAGATGATTGTGTAAAATATGGCTAGAGAGAGAGAAACCATGAAGGCCGTTTTATTTTCTGAACTGAGCCAATATTCTCAGAGTATGTCTAATAGAACATAGAACATAGAATATAGAATAGTACAGCACAGTACAGGACCTTTGGCCCACAATGTTGTGCCGACCGTCAAACCCTGCCTCCCATATAACCCCCCCCCACCTTAATTTCCTCCATATACCTGTCTAGTAGTCTCTTAAATTTTACTAATGTATCTGCCTCCACCACTGACTCAGGCAGTGCATTCCACACACCAACCACTCTCTGAGTAAAAAACCTTTCTCTAATATCCCCCTTGAACTTCCCACCCCTTACCATGTCCTCTTGTATTGAGCAGTGGTGCCCTGGGAAAGAGGCGCTGGCTATCCACTCTATCTATTCCTCTTATTATCTTGTACACCTCTATCATGTCTCCTCTCATCCTCCTTCTCTCCAAAGAGTAAAGCCCTAGCTCCCTTAATGTCTGATCATAATGCATACTCTCTAAACCAGGCAGCATCCTGGTAAATCTCCTGTGTCCTTTCCAATGCTTCCACATCCTTCCTATAGTGAGGTGACCAGAACTGGACACAGTGCTCCAAGTGTGGCCGAACCAGAGTTTTATAGAGCTGCATCATTACCTCGTGACTCTTAAACTCTATCCCTCGACTTATGAAAGCTAACACCCCCGAGGATTAACAATTAGTCCAGGCAAATGACAGGGAAGTGTGGAATCAGGAAGTGCAGAAATGGAAAGTTCCTTGTTAGAATTCAACTCCATTGCCACCTATTTTGGGCAGTCAGACGGATTATGGAAGAAAGACGAAAAAATAATACAATGAATATTGGCTGCCCAATAATATAAACAAAAATTAGGCAATGCCTTCCTTTTTAGATTTTTGAAGGTGAGCTTTATTGAGTCTAGTGCGTTTACCCTTCCATAAATAGAATGAAATAATAGAATCTAATGCATCAAAAAAAGCTTTAGAAATAAAAATTGGTAAAGACTGAAATAGGTACAAAAATTTAAGAAGGATATACATTTTAATAACATTAATTCGACCTACAAGAGACATGGACGAGGGTGACCACTGTATCAGATTCTGTTTTGTACTCAGCCTTTTGACATATCATCATAATGTTTCTCACCATCAATGTCCTGTCACCACTGATCAGAAACTAAACTGTACCAGCTACATGAATACTATGGCTAGAGAAGAAGATGAGAAGCTGGACATCATGCAGCAAATGATAAAACTCCTGGCATTCCAAAATCCTTCCCACATTAGGAACATTATAGGATACTCCGCACTACAGTGTACATGATCTATAAAGCATCCTAATCATCATCCAGCTCCAACACCACCTCTCAAAGGTTCAAAGGTTCATTTGCAATATACAACTC
Organism: Mobula hypostoma; assembly: GCF_963921235.1. NCBI lineage: Eukaryota > Metazoa > Chordata > Chondrichthyes > Myliobatiformes > Myliobatidae > Mobula > Mobula hypostoma. The sequence continues at coordinate 149,113,406 of NC_086099.1, forward strand.
AGACATTCGTCCTCTCCAGATAGCCACGAAACAAAGAAAACCATGGAAGTCGTTCAAAGAAAAACATCAAACACCCTTCCTCCAGGCAAACAGCAAGAATATCAGGCCCCAAAACTCCTCCTGCACAAAAGAACTAACAAATCACACCAAATGGCAAAAAGAAAGAAAGGCAACATGACCATCAAACCACAAACCACCCCCATGCCAAAAAAAAATCATGCAATGGCAAACCTCCAGCCTCTGCTACCAGGGAGTACAAGACAGCAGAAGGACGTGTATAGCTTCACTTGCTGCAAGTTCCACTCTAAGTCAAACACCATTCAGACTTGCAAAGAAACACAAATCCTTCTTCTTAACATGGTTTAAATCTTGGAACCATCAGCTCAACAGCATGGTGGATGTAACCTCATCAGGCACTCCACAGTGGTTCAAGAAGGTGGTTTAATAAGGGCAAGTGCTATATTTTTTATTAATCTGGTTTCTGATGATTTGATTCATAAATACAGAGTTCTCCATAGCTAGAAAATTTCAGCTCAGCAGAGTTAGATAAACTTAACTGGACCAGTAATAGGGTTGCCTCAAGGACTGTCACTACTCCTGTAGCAGGGGATGTCGTCAAGTATTCATGAATCCAGCCTTGAATTGATTCTTAGATTTTTCTTCTTCAATATGCATGCTGATTAGTCATGCCTCTAATGCTTAATTTACAGTGATGGAATTATCTGTAATATCTTTTTGAAAAAAAGAGGGAAAATTAAAGCACAGAGTGGGAGAGAGCCACAGACATAATCAGTCCTATTTCTTTCACACAAATCTTGTATCTAATTATGAAACATTAGAAAGATTCTAAAGCATCATACATCATTAGATATCGGTAGCTGTTCCCACAAGGTGGATTAACCGAAGGTCAGAACACAACATTCCTATTTCTTACAAGTGAGAAGCTTTGCAGTCAGAAAAGCAGAATTCACCTTTTTTGGACAGATAAAATAAATGCCAAAATGCAGCAGCAAGTACCAGCTGTTTTTATAATATAAATTTGCACCAATTATTATAAATATATAAAACAATATTTTAATCACTACTTTATGGTTTTAAGTGGAACCTTATTAAGATATGCTCATAAATTTAATTCAAATTATGCAAAATAAAAAGTCAGAGTTTGTTAAAAGGGCCCATTGTGTTCACTGATGTAGATTTTCTAGACTGTAGAGAAGGTTGAAGCAGCTAAGTTGTTGTTGTTCCTTTTCACACCTTGAGGTGCATAGGGCAGCAGTTTTTGTCATTTCCTCATCATTTTTCTGTTTTTTAAGAGGCTGAGTTGCTAGCTCATCACAGAAGGAGCCAACCAGATTCAAACCCAGGAGCATTGGCCTGTAAGTCAAGTGCTGTTGCCACCACCGGCCAACTAGTAGCCAAGTTTACCCAAGCCAAACTGCCACTGCTGGTGCCTACAGAATTATTAAGCTTGTATGACGCGCCCTCAGCTCCAACAATGATCTTTTAAGAAGTCGAAGATATGTAATTTAGGAAATAGTAAATATTCAATATTAAAGCAATGAAACTTAAGCAAAGTTAAGCGTAACTGAGTGGTCAACAGAAGATATGACATTCATCGGACCCAGCTGCAAAATGCCCCAAAAAAAGCACGGAGGTAACTAATTCCTTTCACTTTTACCCCACCTCCACTCATGTGACTGTTTACCATAATAAACGTAATTAACATGCAACGTTAACAAACGTAATGTACAATACAAGATAGAGTACAGATACATGGTTCCTATAAAGGTCATTGCTAACCTTACAGTTGTTACATTTAGCAACTAATACACTCCACATGGTAGCCTACAGTAAATGATTCCTAAAAGCTTTTCCAATAGGTGAGATAAAATACCTATACCTAGTACTATGGCATTTAATCAATGGACAAATTCATGCTTGGTGCCCTAGGATGTGTTGAAGGAAAGAAGCAATTTAGTATGGTTTTCTCTCAATGTTTATCAGATGAAGGTAGGGCAGCCTCAGATTAAATAATTTCCTAACATGACTATTCAGGTAATATAGATTATCAAAAGATATACGTACCTGACAGAGAAAAAAAATCAATGTGCAAGGATGCAAGAGAGATAAGGAGTGAGCCAATTATCTTCCCAAGCCTGTTCTATGGCTGATATATTACCTCAGCCACATTTTTCTTCATCAACACCATATGCCCTGATTCTTTTAATATCTAAAAAATATATATAATTAACTTTCTTGAATATGATAAATGACTCAGCCTCCACAGAACTTCTGTTTGGAGAATTCCAGAGATTCAGTAGTCTCCAACAGAAGAATTGTTGACTCATTTTGATATTGAATAGCTAACCCTTTATATTGAGACAACAATCAGTGTTTCTAGACACTTAGCAAGTCAATTACACATCCACCCTATCATATCCCTTAAGAATTCTGTATACACCTCCTCCAAATTTGAGAGTAAAGTCCAAGCCTGTCTCTACTCTGGATCACCTGATGAACTAACCATCACTCTGGTGATATTTATTGCACTCCAAATATTTATATTCTTAGGTTGGGAGACATGGCGTTCAAGATGCAATCTCAGCACGGAATCCAGGCGTGAACTCCGGAAAGCCATTAAGGGCACCAAGAGGCAATATCGAGCCAAGTTGGAAGCCCAGGCTAACCTGAGAGATGCCGGTAGACTATGGCAGGGTCTAAATGAGATCACTGGGCGCAAAGAAAAGGCTGGGAATATCAATAACTGTGGTGCTTCTCTTCCTGATTAACTTAACGTATTCTACGTAAGATTCGAACAGAAGAGGAGCGTCCCGCTTCCTCCGCATGAACCGGACCAGATGGCATCGAGATTCATCGTCACCGAGGAGGACATTAGAAGGGCCTTCCTGAAGATAAATCCAAGGAAGGCGACGGGCCCAGATGGCATCCCGGGACGGGTTCTCCGGGCCTGTGCAAGCGAGCTAGCTGAAGTGTTTGCTGACATCTTCAACTGCTCCTTGCTTCAGTCTAAGATCCCCTCATGTTTTAAGAAGGCAACGATAATCCCAGTGCCGAAGAAAAGCAAGGTGGAATGCCTGAATGAATATCAACCTGTGGCTCTGACACCAATTGCTATGAAGTGCTTCGAGCGATTGGTTATGGCACACATCAACCACAGCCTACCGGTCAACCTCGACGCTTTGCAATTCACCTGCTGGAGCAACAGGTCAACGGCAGATGCCATGTCTCTGGCCCTACATTCCTCCTTAGAACACATGGAGAATAAAGACGCATACGTAAGGCTCCTTTTCATTGACTACAGCTCTGCTTCTATTATCATCATTCCAAATAAACTGATTCCTAAGCTCTGGAACCTGGGCCTTAGCACTCAGATCTGCAGCTGGATCTTCAACTTCAACAGGACCCAGGCTGTAAAAATAGGGGATAAGCTCTCCTCTACAATCACTCTGAGCACCGGTACCCCACAAGGCTGTGTACTCAGCCCCCTGCTGTACTCACTGTACACCCATGGTTGTGTAGCCAAGTTTCCATCAAAATCAATATATAAGTTTGCTGATGACACAACAATTGTAGGCTGTATCTCAGGTAATGATGAGTTTGAGTACAGAGAGGAGATTAAGAACCTGGTGGCATGGTGCGAAGACAATAACCTATCCCTCAACATCAGTGAGACAAAGGAATTGGTTGTTGACTTCAGAAGGAGTAGTGGACCACACGACCCAATTTACATCGGTGGTGCGCAAGTGGAACAGGTCAAAAGCTTTAAGTTCCGCAGGGTCAATATCACAAATGACCTGACTTGGTCCAACCAAGCAGAGTTCACTGCCAAGAAGGCCCACCAGCGCCTTTACTTCCTGAGAAAACTAAAGAAATTTGGCCTGTCCCCTAAAACCCTCACTAATTTTTATAGATGCACCGTAGAAAGCATTCTTCTAGGGTGCATCACAACCTTGTATGGAAGTTGTCCTGTCCAAGATGAAAGAAGCTGCAGAAGATCGTGAACACAGCCCAGCACATCACACAAACTAATCTTCCATCCTTGGACTCACTTTACACCGCACGCTGTCGGAGTAGTGCTGCCAGGATAATCAAGGACACGACCCACCCAGCCAACACACTTTTCATCCCTCTTCCCTCCGGGAGAAGGCTTAGGAGCTTAAAGATTCGTACGGTCAGATTTGGGAACAGCTTCTTTCCAACTGTGGTAAGACTGCTGAACGGATCCTGAGCCAGATCTGTGCCGTACCCTCCAAATATCCAGACTTGCCTCTCGGTTTTTTTTGCACTACCTTACTTTCCATTTTTCTATTTTCTATTTATGATTTATAATTTAAATTTTTAATATTTACTAATTTTTAATATTTAATATCTGTAATCCAGGGAGCGGGAAGCGCAGAATCAAATATCGTTGTGATGATTGTACATTCTAGTGTCAATTGTTTGGCGACAATAAAGTATAAAGTATAAAGTTATACATAATCGAATGAGGTGTTTTTACTCTTGCACTCAAACCAAATAAAGGTCAATAGACTATTTTCTTTCAATAAAGGCCAAAGTATCATGTTAAGTTTCAGTGGTTTGCATTTGAGGTCATCTAGGTCTGCCTAAAGAATTTTCAGTTTTTCACTATTTAAAATATACCCTATAATTAATTAGGCATCCATTAGTTTCGCGAGACCATGGATTTGCACCTTGGAAGGTTTCCAGGGCGCAAGCCTTTCCATTTTTTAAGTAAAGCAGAACCTATTCCTTTATGAATTTGAATTATATTCCACCTTTCATGGCCTCCCACATGTTCTGAGCTCTTTCTACCGATGCCTCCTCACACCCTCCTTATAACCAATACATTCAAAGCATTCATTCCAAACAGCTTCATGTATTAATATAACATTCTCATTGCCACGTTTGCTGCAGTCATGGCACTACCGGTTATTATGTACCTCCCACTGTGACACTGTCATTAGTACCCCCATAACTTTCATTGTCCATATAAAATGGCTATTTATGACGTTCCCCTCTCAAAAACATAAGCAGGCACAAAATCAATCATTTCCTTCAAAAAGAGACTGCGGCATAAATCTATATGAAAAGGTTACTTTGCAGGAAAGTAGTGTTCCTGTCGGTAGAACAAATAAAAATGCATATCCTGGAATCTGATGAACTTCTGATCCTGATGAAGGTTTTCATCCTGAAACATTAACTGGTTTCTCTTTCCACAGATACTCCCTGAGTTCTTCCAGTTTCAGTTTTTTTTTGGTTGTTTTCAGTTTTCTTTTTCCCCTCATGCTCATTTAATTCACCTTGCAGGGAGATTTTGAAGATGTATTGCATAAATCTTCCTGTCGTTCAGTGCATGCTTCCTCACAGAGCAGTCACAATTCCTATTAATTTTCCTTGTAATTTATTCTCAACACATTCTTATTAGCTCCTTCAGACACTACCACTCAGCTGCACACAAGGCGCAATGTACTGTGGCCAATCAATCTGCCAATTCACTGACAATGGGACGTAGATGGAAACCAGACACCTGGAGAAAATATATCTGGCTGTGGGGAGGACGTGCAGACAGGGTAGGACATACAAAATTAATGGTTAACAAACAGAAAGACCTTAATCTGGTGAGGAAGGCATACATGATTCTGGCCTTCATTTCTTGAGCCGTAGAAGGTAGGAGAAGTGAGGTCATGGTACAACCTTAAAGCCATGGTTAGACCACAATAGGAGTATTGTGCGCAGTTCTGGTTGCCATACTATAAGAAGATTGTGACTGCACTGGAAAGGGTACAGAGCTGGGTTATCAGGATGTTCCCAGAGATGGAATGCTTCTATTATGAAGAGAGAATGGAGACTGTGCTTTCCCGGCGTATATGACAAATAGGCTCTTCTCAGTCTGACAAATAGGCTCTTCTCAGGCTTCAGGCTAGGTACAGGTATTGAGTATAACTGATGCTTTGATGACAAACTGTGCCATCTTCTTCAGGCCTCATTCCTGCAGAAGATGGCAGAGTTTGTCATTGACACGATGAATATAATCAATACCTGTACCTGGTCTGAAACCCAAGAAGAGTTTATTAGAGAATGAATACATTTGTTTTCCTTAGAATAGAAGAGAGAAAATGGAGACATATGGAAAACTATGAAGACAGGAAGAAATGGTTTGTCATAACAGAGATATCAGGTTTAATGTGAGAGATGCAAAAACTGCAGAGCTTCTGAGTAAGAACTTCATTTTTTCACTCAAGGTATGTATGGAATCTGGAATACATAAGGTGCTGGTGGTGGCCTGTACCCTGACAATATTTTTAAAAGTATTTGCAGGAGTTCTTGAATCACTAAGGCGTAAAAAGCTAAGGACTGGTTTTGTACTTTTTAACTTCACATAGACAACATCAAGTATCAGATTGGACCCAGACTGCTGGAGCTATGAGGCAGAGCTCAACCAGCCACACCAGTGGGCTGCCTTGGCCTCTATGGTTCCTAAGTTACAACAGTAAATTCACTTCAATGCACTGGAATACATTAAAAGAACAATGGAAGCTGCTATACAAATGCAGGATCTTGAAGTTATTGATTTAGTTCATTTTATCAGAAACTCAAAGATTATAATTTATAAAGTATACAAAATTATGAGGGATACAGATAGGGTAAATGCAAGCGGGCTTTTTCCATTGAGGTTGGATGAGATTACAACTAGAGGTCATGGGTTAAGGGTGAAAGGTGAAAATTTTAAGGGGAACATGAGGGGCAACTTCTTCACTCAGAGGGTGGTGAGAGTGTGGAATAAGTGCAACTGGTGCATGCAAGCTCAATGTCAACGTTTAAGAGAAGATTGGATAGGTACTTGGATGGAAGGGGTATGTATGTTGGGCTATGATCCATAAGACAAGACAAGATCATAAGACAAAGGAGCAGAAGTAGGCCATTAGGCCCGTCAAGTCTGCTCCGCCATTTTATCATGAGCTGATCCATTTTCTCCTATTTAGTCCCACTCCTCTGCCTTCTCACCATAACCTTTGATGCCCTGGTTACTCAGATACCTATCAATCTCTGCCTTAAATACACCCAATGACTTGGCCTCCACTGCTGCCCGTGGCAACAAATTCCATAGATTCACCACCCTCTGACTAAAAAACTTTCTTCGCATTTCTGTTCTGAAAGGGCGCCCTTCAATCCTTAAGTCATGCCCTCTCGTACTAGACTCCTCCATCACGGGAAACAACTTTGCCACATCCACTCTGTCCATGCCTTTCAACATTCAACATGTTTCTATGAGGTCTCCCCTCATTCTTCTAAACTCCAAGGAATACAGTTCAAGAGCGGACAAACGTTCCTCATATGTTAACCCTCTCATTCCCGGAATCATTCTAGTGAATCTTCTCTGTACCCTCTCCAACGTCAGCACATCCTTTCTTAAATAAGGAGACCAAAACTGCCCACAGTACTCCAAGTGAGGTCTCACCAGCGCCTTATAGAGCCTCAACATCACATCCCTGCTCCTATACTCTATTCCTCTAGAAATGAATGCCAACATTGCATTCGCCTTCTTCACTACTGACTCAACCTGGAGGTTAATTTTAAGGGTATCCTGTATGAGGACTCCCAAGTCCCGTTGCATTCCAGAACTTTGAATTCTTTCCCCATTTAAATAATAGTCTGCCCGTTTATTTTTTCTGCCAAAGTGCATAACCATACACTTTCCAACATTGTACTTCATTTGCCACTTCTCTGCCCATTCTTCCAATCTATCCAAGTCTCTCTGCAGACTCTCCGTTTCCTCAGCACTACCGGCCCCTCCACCTACCTTCGTATCGTCAGCAAACTTAGCCACAAAGCCATCTATTCCATAATCTAAATCGTTGATGTACAATGTAAAAAGAAGCGGCCCCAACACTGATCCCTGCGGAAAACCACTGGTAACCGGCAGCCAACCAGAATAGGATCCCTTTATTCCCACTCTCTGTTTCCTGCCAATCAGCCAACGCTCTATCCACGTATGTAACTTTCCCATAACTCCATGGGCTCTTATCTTGTTAAGTAGCCTCATGTGTGGCACCTTGTCAAAGGCCTTCTGAAAATCCAAATATACAACATCCACTGCATTTCCCTTGTCTAGCCTACTGGTAATTTCCTCAAAAAATTGTAATAGGTTTGTCAAGCAGGATTTTCCTTTAAGGAATCCATGCTGAGTTCTGCCTATCTTGTTATATACCTCCAGGTACTCTGTAACCTCATCCTTGACAATCAACTCCAACAACTTCCCAACCACTGATGTCAAGCTAACAGGTTTATAATTTCCTTTTTGCTTCCTTTCCCCCTTCTTAAATAGCGGAGTGACATTTGCAATCTTCCAGTCCTCCGGAACCATGCCAGAATCTATCGACTTTTGAAAGATCATCGCTAATGCCTCCGCAATCTCCACAGCTACTTCCTTCAGAACACGAGGATACATTCCATCTGGTCCAGGAGATTTATCTTCCTTTAGCCTATTTAGCTTCCTGAGTACTTTCTCTGTCGTAATTGTGACTGCGCACACTTCTCTTCCCTGCCACCCTTGAGTGTCCGGTATACTGCTGTCTTCCTCAGTGAAGACTGATGCAAAATACTTGTTCAGTTCCTCTGCCATCTCCTTATCTCCCATTACAATTTCTCCAGCATCATTTTCTATCGGACCTATATCTACTCTTACCTGTCTTTTACTCTTTATATACTTGAAAAAGCTTTTAGTATCCTCTTCGATATTATTTGCTAGCTTCCTTTCATAGTTAATCTTTTCTCCCTTAATGACCTTCTTGGTTTCCTTTTGTAAGGTTTTAAAAACTTCCCAATCCTCTGTCTTCTCACTAATTTTTGCTTCCTTGTATGCCCTCTCTTTTGCTTTAACTTTGGCTTTGACTTCTCTTGTCAACCACAGTTGCACCCTTTTTCCACTCGAAAATTTCTTCTCTTTTGGAATATACCTGTCTTGCACATTCCTCATTTCTCGCATAAACTCCAGCCACTGCTGTTCTGCTGTCTTTCCCGCCAGTGTCTCTTTCCAGTCAACTTTGGCCAGTTCCTCTCTCATGCCACTGTAATTTCCTTTACTCCACTGAAATACCGACACATCAGATTTTGGCTTCTCTTTTTCTAATTTCACAGTGAACTCAATCATGTTATGATCACTGACTTCTAAGGGTTCCTTCACCTCAATCTCTCCAATCACCTTCGGTTCATTACACAATACCCAATCCAGTACAGCCGATCCCCTAGTGGGCTCAACAACAAGCTGTTCTAAAAAGCCATCTCGCAGACATTCTACAAATTCTCTCTCTTGAGATCCAGTGCCGACCTGATTTTCCCAATCTACTCGCATGTTAAAATCCCCCACAATTATCATAACACTGCCCTTCTGACAAGCTTTTTCTATTTCCTGTTGTAATTTGTAGTCCACATCCCTGCAGCTGTTTGGAGGCCTATAAATAACTGCCATCAGGGTCCTTTTACCCCTGCTATTTCTTAGCTCAACCCATAAATATTCTGCACCTTCTGATCCTATATCACCTCTTTCTAATGATTTAATATCATTTCTTACCAATAAAGCCATGCCTCCCCCTCTGCCTAACTTCCTGTCCTTCTGATACACCGTGTATCCTTGGACGTTCAGTTCCCAGAGACATGCATCCTTTAGCCAGGTCTCAGTGACGGCCACAATATCATACCTGCCAATCTGTAGCTGTACGACAAGATCATCCACCTTATTCCTTATGCTGCGTGCATCCAGATGAAGGTTAACGGGACTAGGCAGTTTAAATGGTTCAGCACAGACTAGATGGGCTGAAAGGCCTGTTTTTGTGCTGTAGGTTTCTATGACTCCCCTTGACTCTGTAATCCCAGAGCTACATACCCAGTGATCCATGTGATAAACACACAAGTTGTTCAGAAGATAATCCAGCACCTGCCAGTAAAGCCTCAATCAAATTGCACAAGAATTCAGCCTGTTATCAATGACCATCAAAATCCTTCACCATATCCTCATTTCTTACTCAATTGCCACTCTGTGTTAATCAGCTACTTTTAAGTTAGCCACATAATTTTATAGCAATTTTAATTCTTCCAGAAATATTCTGGTTTGGGTATGTGACATATTAATGATGTGACTATTCTCCCTATGCTCTTCTATTGCTGTGTAAACTCTTAACTAGATGCTTGAACTTTTACCACCAATTTTACATGAATAACTGTCATTTTCTCTTGGTAATTCTCATTCACTATACAAGAAAGCCTTGCAGAGAATTTCTTAGGGAAAAAATGGTTTTCTGTAAGATATCATAGCCTGCTAGTGCATGAAATCATTCTCTCTGAGCTAAGTGCATTCAGGAGTGGATGCATTACTCTTTGCTTATTAGATACAGTAGTTGCAATGAAAAAGAAATGAGCCCTGTGCCTAGTAATACATACATTATAATTTCAAAGTACTGACTGCAAATCTATTTGTTCATTTAACATTTTATGTACTGTAATAACAACTTATGGCAAACCACTTTAGAAAAATTTGCCAAGAACAATCATGTTCATGGAAAGACCACTCGCCTACATCATATGACATGGCACATAAAGAAAAAACAAATAACAACTTAAATATCTAATTTTTGAAATTATGTTTATTTTGACTAGTTTTGTAACATGCCTTACTGTATTGTACAAGCCTGTCTTAATGTGCATGCTGTAACAAGAGCATTGAAATGATTGCCAAATTTAATTTTTAGAGCCTGTTACACTTTCAGAAATAAGGACAGCTGACGAATGTACACAGTGAATCTGAAATGGAAACCTTCATGACTACCACTGAAAATAGTAATATTATCTAAAGATGAAACCTTTAATAACTGTTCCCATGAAGCAAATCTAAACTGGAAGTATTTGGTTAAATATTGGCAAATGAAGCTGAAATTCAGACAGGGCTTAATAGAGACACCAAAGCAGGGACAAAATGAAATATTCGTGTATAACATTTGTGCATACTCAGAATACAGAGCAGTGATCCAAAACTGCTTCTCATTGATCAGCTTCCCTACTCCCATTTTAGAGCTATGGCTGCACTTCCTCCCAGTCTGGGACTCCTTTCTAATTGCTCAACTTCTCAGTTTGATGCATCTGTCCTGACAGCACCCATGTCTCTCTCAATGGTTACAATACATTTTTTTTTGTTCTACTGCAAATGTCTGCAAGAAAATGAATCTCAGAGCAGTATATGATGACATATACATACTTTGATAACTAATTTACTTTGAACTCTCTTTTTCCTTATTTGTGGCTGCTTTCCATCATGCAAGACAAGGTGATTGACCATAACCACTACCGTTTCATTTTTCATCTCTCATCCAGAACCTGCAGAGAATTCCCCTTAGCACTTTCCAGCCCACACTTTCTACTGAGAAAAAACTCAGCAACAGCACGACTAGTGATGTAGTTAATGTCAACGAGTGATTAACAGACTGGGAACATCAGAATACAACTTCAAATAGAATTAGGGGAGAGGAAAATTATGGAAAAACTAATTTATCAATTCCTTTTCTAAATGCATGAAATGCTCATAACAAGATAGATGAACTGATGGTACAAATGAAAACAAATGGGTATGGAGACATTTGGAGATATACAGAGACTTGTTGGCAAGATGGCCAAGGCTTAGAAATGAATATTCTGCGGCAATTATCATTCCAAAAGTTTTGTAGGGTATATGCTCGTGGGGCATCTCTGCTGATAAGTGATTAGTATATGATTAAGATGTAATTTAGCTTGAACGATTAAGATAGAGAGACAGGTGGCAAAAAGAATTAGCAATCTGAAGTAATTACTGGGAGAAGTTTACAGACTGCATCACTCACTTCCTCATCACCAAACAGTAACTGCACTATAGCAATCAAAATATAATGAAGACTTGTTAGAAAGTTAATGCTACAGTTAGAAAATTGCAAATTCAAGGAATGAAGGAATCAAAGGTAGGAGTTTGTAAACCTATAAGCCTAATATTCATTCTTAGGAAATTTTGTAAGTCTTTATTTGAATACAGTATTAGTCAGATATTTGTAAATGTGTCAGAGATATAAACAGGGCTAACGTGACTTTATGAATTGTGTTCACCATTTTTTGTGGAATTAAAGAGTAAGGTGAATAGAGGGAACCAGTAGATATGGTATTATTGTAAGGGCTACTTAAAAAGACTGCTTGGGGGAGGGGGGAGAGGGAGGAGAGATATTTCACAGAGATACAGCTTGGAAATAGGCTCAATCCATGCTGACTATAAAGCACTATTTTCACAAGTCCATCCTAGCCTATTTTATTCTCTCCTCTTTTCCATCAACTGCAACCTCCAGCACCACCACCCCCAAAAAATGAGAATCTGCCTGCCTATATATTGGGGACAATTCACAGAAGCTACCTAACTTATTGACTCACATTGCTGGTCACAGGAAGGAGCCAAAGGTCTCAAAGAGAACCTATGGTATCTGAAGGAGAGTATGTAAACACCATGCAGACACTTACAGAGAAAGTTACATGCACTTACATCACAACAGCTGTGAGGCAGCAACTCCACTAGCATTACCACAGCTCTGCCCGTGGTCTGCATTAACAGAGGACTGACCAACAGAAAGTAGAGTCAGGATAAACAGCTCTTTTTCAGATCAGCAAGTTGTAACTAGTCCACTTCCACATTTTTCACTTCACCAATGGAGCTGTTCATTCTCTAGCCAGATTTGCAGACGATACAAAGTTAGGTGGGAAATCAAGTTTTGAAGATATGAAGCCTCTACAATACAGTATAGATAAAGGTCTTGGGCAAAACTCTGGCATCATATAATAAAACTTGAGGATATTCACTTTGGAAGCAGGATGTTACTTAATTGAAGAAAGTCAGCAGAATATTTCAGTACAGACCGATCCTCACACATGAAGCACAAGTTAACATAAGGGTAAATCGACTGATTAGGAAGAGTATGTCAGAGTGTTGCACTTGGTTGGAAAAAGAAAAGAGTATAGAAGTAGGAAAACTATGCCACATTTATCTCTGGCATTAGTAAGACTACAATGGAAGAACTTGAATATACTTTGAGGCAGTTCAGAAAACATTCCCTTCATTGATCCTTGGGATGAAACAGTTAAAAAGTTAATGAGTAGCTTTATTTATATTTCGAAACACAGAGTGAAAAGCATCATTTGCATCAGATCAAATCAGCGAGGATTGTGCTAGGCAGCCCACAAATATTGCCATGCTTTCGCGCTAACATTGTATACCCACATCTGACTAATCCTAACCATACATCTTTGCAATGTTGGAGAAAACCAGAGATCCCAGAGTAAACCCACACAGTCACAGGGAAAGTGTAGAAAATTCTTACAAAAAGCAGCAGGATTCAAACCCCAATCTTACAGCAGGTGCATCGTAAAACATGGCACTAACTGTTATGCTATCGTACCGTTTAGAATTATCTTATGAACAATTTGGCCAATACTCAATGGAATTTAAAAGAATGACTGGTGACTTTATTGAAAACATAAGTATTTTGAAGCCTTAAGGAGGTAGATGCTGAGAGGATGCATCTCAAAGAGGGAAATGTATAATTAAGAAACAAGTTTTCAGATTAAGGTTTTGTCCACTTAAGGTGGAAGAGGAATTTCTTCTTGTGTTTGTAAATTTTTGGAATTGTCTACCCTAGTGAGATATGGTGGCCGTGCCACGAAGTGTCCTCAAAGCTGTGATGGGCAGATTGCGGGTTATCGAGAAATAAGTGATCAAGCAGGAAAGGGCAGCTAAGATTAGCCTTAAATAAACCAAGATCTTATTAAGTGGTAGTACAGGCTCACAACTCTACAGTCTAATTCTACTCCTTTTTATTAAATGAAATGTTACATTATTATATAATAGATCAATTTTGGAAAACTCTGGATACATCTTTCTCTTTGTGCTCAGTATTGTACAGGGATTATTCCTTCTAGTAACCAATTTAATGCTTTTACTTTCAACATCCACTACCCTTGGAAGATCATAGTTGCCAGCCAAGACACTTTAAAATATATCCTTAATCTATGGAATTGTGTGCTAAACTGCCGATGCAAGTAACCTGCATATTACAAAGGCAAAAAAGAAAGCAAATTTTAAAAAATAATTTTACAGATAAGGCCAGCAATTACTAACATGAGGAAGGGACCTTTTGAAACTGCTGCATTCCCCTGGGTAAAGGTACCTGTACATTGTTATTCAATAGGGAGTTGCTGGTTGTAAACCAAGCAATGGCAAAGGACTTGTGCAAATTTGTTTTGAATAAGATCCTACACCTGAAGCAAATGTTATTATGGAATCAGATCATTCCATGGTCCTTGCTCTGTTGTAGGTTATTTTTAAATCAGTCCTCTTTTGGCTGAAATTACTTTCTACTTGATCACACAATTTAACACTGGAGTAAAATACAGATTACACATTTACAATATCCTGTATTCATGATATTCTCAGATAGCTTTATCTCAGTTCTCTTAACTGAAAGGATTGTTTATTAATATTGTCATGTGTGATGCCAGGCAGAGCTACCGGACGGATGATGCTAATGAGAGAGATAACGGAAGACAATGAAGAAACATTCAAAATGCTAATAAGAGAGAAGAGAGAGATTAACGAGAAAGAAACACAATTCAGTTATTGACAGACCGGTTGCTTTGAACCTGAACTATTTGAAGTTTGATAGACAGGTGATACCCCAGCAGGGGGATAAAAAGAGCAGGTTTGCTAAGGCACGAGACACGTCATGAGACCCTGGAAAGAGCAGTGCGCTCCCACAAGTTGGTGGGAGTTTGGAGGACCGGTTTGCGGGAACCGAACAGAGGCTCACAGGGTGTAAAGGTACGATCGGTGGGAACCTGGGGTGTGTGTCTGCCCTTGCCTGGGTGCCAGGTTCACCGTGGAAGAACGATCGTATCCGGACGGAGGGGTCACAGTCGGTGACCACAGTGGGATTAGAAGACATCAAAAGGTCTGCCCGAAACCAACTGCAAAGACATCAAAATGTCTGCCTGAAACCAACTGCATCTCTCTCTCTCTCTCTCTCTCCAATGGTGCAACAACAGTGACTACTTCAATCGGAACTCTGCTTCACTTAAGACTGATCATTTTACCCCTAGACTGCGATAGAGCTTGGTTGATTCCTATTACTCTAGTTCTGTATACGTGTGTATTATCATTGCTAACCTGTTACATTTATATCCTTACGATTAGTGTACTATATTACTTATTTCTTTAATAAAACTTTATCAGTTCCTAGTAATCACAGACTCCAGCGAGTGTTCCATTTCTGCTGGTTTGGCAACCCAGTTATGGGGCACGTAACATAAGTGGGGATCTCGTCCGGGATTTTGAACGCCAAAATTGGGACTGGGTAAATTGATTGGGTTAAAATTCCCGAAAGAAAAAAAAGGGCAAACAGCAGAAATGGAGATTGAGGAATTTCTAAAGGCGCCAACCTTGGAGGCATTAGAGGATGCCAGGAAATCAGAATTGGCGACTGTTGCAAAATGGTTGAATCTTTTTAAGGGGAAGTCGACAATGAGGAGAGCAGAGATTCACAGAGCTATCATTGAGCATTATGTATCTAAAGGTGTGTTTCCCCACGGGGAGCTGGAGGTGGTATCTATGGGCAAACCTGGTGGAGAAGCAGTGCAGCTGCAGATGGAAAAATTAAGACTCGAGCAAGAGTTCCGAGTAAAGCAGTTAGAACGGGAAGAGAGAGTACAGCAGATAGAATAGGAAGAGAGAGAGAAGGAAAGGGAGTTTGAGCTGGAGAAGTTAAGGAGAGGGGCCATATGCCGAACCAACGTGGAGGGTTCAGGGCAACCCAGGAGGTTAGGTTGGTTCCCCCATTTGAGGAGGCCGATGTTGATCGGTACTTTGTACATTTTGAAAAAGTTGCTGCAAGTCAGGACTGGCCGAGGGACAAGTGGGTTGTTTTGCTTCAGAGCGTACTTAAAGGGAAGGCTCAACAAGCCTACTCCGCGTTGTCAGCAGAAGATGCCCAGAGGTATGATGTTGTGGAAGAGGCTATACTCAGGATTTATGAATTGGTCCCGGAGGCATACCGGCAGAGGTTCCGGAATGCGAGGAAGCAGTGGGGCCGCACGTATTTAGAGTTTGCCCGTGAGATGCAGATGTATTGTGAGCATTGGTGCACCTCGAAAGGGGTCACTGGGAATTATGACAGACTGCTACAGCTAATACTGATTGAGCAATTTAAAGGTTGTGTCCCTGAAGATATGAGGCCCTATGTAGATGAGAAAGAGGCAGAAACCTTAGCCACGACTGCTAAATTAGCGGATGAGTATGCGTTAACACACAAAGCAAAGTTTACCCCGAGTAAGAGCTACCAGAAGGGTAGTCAAGAGGGCGGAGAGAGTCCCCCTGAAAAGCCAGAAAGTAAGCCAGGGACTAGTGAGAAGGATAAGGAAGACAGGAAGCAGTTTGGTAGGAAGTCCCCTGGGGTCGTATGCTATAATTGTGGGAAAGCCGGTCACATTGTGTCCAGGTGTTTTGCCCCAAAGAAGGAAACGGGGAAAGGAAAAACGATGACTCCAACTGGCTGTATTGAGCTGGCAAACAAACCGCTAGGGGAGAAGAGTCTGACAGAGTTCAGGAAGGGCACGAGAAGTTTATTTCGGCCGGATTGGTGTCGGTGAAGGAGGGGTCAAACCCAGTTCCAGTACGGATCTGGAGAGACACTGGGGCTTGTCAGTCATTGATCTTAAAGAGTGTGTTAGACTTTAGTTCAGAGACCGAGACTGGGGAGGTCAGGGTGATAAAAGGCATTGGGAAAGGGACTGAAGCAGTATCTTTGCACCAGATACACCTAAAAAGTGACATGGTCGCCGGACTGGTCACGATAGGGGTGAGGCCCGAATTATCGATGGAAGACGTGGAGGTCTTACTTGGTAACGACCTTGCAGAAGGAGAGGTGTACCCAGCAGTAAAACTGACAAGCAAGCCTGCCAGGACTGAGGACCCACCCATGGACTCACAGGTTTATCCCGTTTGCGCAGTAATTTGGTGCATGTCCAGAAAGGCTGCCGAAGCGAATGTAGATTGGCTCGATGGAAGAAGCCAGAGAGTGGTGGTAGAGAACTGCTTCTCCGAGTGGAGGCCTGTGACTAGTGGTGTGCCACAGGGATCAGTGCTGGGTCCATTCTTATTTGTCATCTATATCAATGATCTGGATGATAATGTGTTAAATTGGATCAGCAAGTTTGCTGATGATACAAAGATTGGAGGTGTAGTAGACAGTGAGGAAGGTTTTCAGAGCCTGCAGAGGGACTTGGACCAGCTGGAAAAATGGGCTGAAAAATGGCAGATGCAGTTTAATACTGACAAGTATGAGGTATTGCACGTTGGAAGGACAAACCAACGTAGAACATACAGGGTTAATGGTAAGGCACTGAGGAGTGCAGTGGAACAGAGGGATCTGGGAATACAGATACAAAATTCCCTAAAAGTGGCGTCACAGGTAGATAGGGTCGTAAAGAGAGCTTTTGGTACATTGGCCTTTATTAATCGAAGTATTGAGTATAAGAGCTGGAATGTTATGATGAGGTTGTATAAGGCATTGGTGAGGCCGAATCTGGAGTATTGTGTTCAGTTTTGGTCACCAAATTACAGGAAGGATATAAATAAGGTTGATAGAGTGCAGAGAAGGTTTACAAGGATGTTGCCGGGACTTGAGAAACTCAGTTACAGAGAAAGGTTGAATAGGTTAGGACTTTATTCCCTGGAGCGTAGAAGAATGAGGGGAGATTTGATAGAGGTATATAAAATTATGATGGGTATAGATAGAGTGAATGCAAGCAGGCTTTTTCCACTGAGGCAAGGGGAGAAAAAAACCAGAGGACATGGGTTAAGGGTGAGGGGGGAAAAGTTTAAAGGGAACATTGGGGGGGGCTTCTTCACACAGAGAGTGGTAGGAGTATGGAATGAGCTGCTAGACGAGGTGGTAAGTGCGGGTTCTTTTTTAACATTTAAGAATAAATTGGACAGATACATGGATGGGAGGTGTATGGAGGGATATGGTCCGTGTGCAGGTCAGTGGGACTAGGCAGAAAATGGTTCAGCACAGCCAAGAAGGGCCAAAGGGCCTGTTTCTGTGCTGTAGTTTCTATGGTTCTATGGTTCTATTAAGCTGAGGCGTTTCTACCAGCCTTGTACTGGGAGGGGTTAGAAAGTGAGAAGAAGGAGCATAGTGGAGTGGAAGGAAGTGAGGGAGTTGAGGTAGATTTATCATTAGCGTGGAAGGAATTTATACAGGCACAGGAACGAGACGAGGAGCTGATGGTTTTGATGGAGACAGCTCTCTCCGAAGCAGAAATAAACAGGGAACCAGTGGGCTATTATGTGAAGGAGGGAGTACTGATGAGGAAGTGGAGACCAAGTACCGTGCCCGCAGATGAGGAGTGGCGGGTGGTGCACCAGGTGGTAGTGCCGAAAATTTATAGGGATGAGATTTTTAACCTGGCCCACAAGATACCACTCAGAGGACATTTTGGGGTGAGGAAAACAGTCGATGGAATTATGAAAGAGTTTTACTGGCCGAACATGAGGAAGGATATTATTGAATATTGTAGACGGTGTCATTCCTGTCAGGTGGTAGGAAAGCCGAACCAGGTCCTGCCTAAAGCGCCCCTTTGACCGATACCCACTTTCGGGGAACCTTTTTCCCAAATAATTGTGGATTTTGTCGGTCCCCTGCCCAGAACTGCGAGTGGGCGAGAGTATGTGATGACTATGATGTGCGCCGCCACCAGGTTTCCGGAGGCGGTGCCCCTGGCAAGCGTCAAGGCTCCCGCAGTGGTAAAGGCGCTTGTGAAATTTTTCACTACAGTGGGGCTGCCAAGGGAAATCCAGTCAGATCAGGGGAGTGTCTTCACATCTCACACATGCCGACGGATGTTGGATGAGATGGGAGCAAAGCAGATTTTGGCCTCCGCGTACCACCTGGAGTACCAAGGGGCGTTGGAATGATTCCACGCAACATTAAAGACCATGATTAAAAATTATTGTCAAGAGAATGCTAGGGACTGGGATGATGCCTTGCCTCTTCTGTTATTTGCCGTAAGGGACATGGTTCAGGAGTTATTGGGATTCAGCCCATACGAGCTCGTCTTCGGTCATCGGCCCAGAGGACCCCAAACCTTACTGAAAGAGCAATGGACCAGTCCGACTGTACAAGTCAATGTGATTGATTATGTTTTAAAATTTCGTGCGAGGCTTAAAAAGATCTGTGACCTTGCCAAAGAAAATCTACAACACTTCTAAACTAAAATGAAACAGTGATATGATAGACGTGCCCGCAAACAAGTGTTTCAAGTGGGCGATAGGGTCTTAGTTCTGTTTCCAGTGGTAACCAATCCCCTCCAGGTGAGATTCCATGGTCCATACAAAGTGATTAAAAAGATAGACTCTTTGAATTATGTTATCGAAACGCTGGACAGATGTAAGCCAACCCAATTAGTACATATTAATATGTTAAAAGCTTACCACGATCAGAAAGCAGATCTAGTCGGTGTTATCACAAAAATTAATGAGGCTGCATTAACTTTTGTCAATAAGCCTTCGGGAGTCTGAAAGTGATTCTGTGTCACCACCCTGTATTGAATGTGCCTGACTTTTCAAAACCTTTCTCCCTAGCAACAGATGCTAGCAACGAAGCAGCCGGGGCGGTGCTGTTGCAGACAGACAAAGAGGGGATTGACCACCCAGTGGCTTATTTTTCTAAGAAGTTTAATGTCCATGAGAGAAATTATTCCACTGTGGAGAAGGAATTACTGGCAGTCATACTGGCATTACAACACTTTGAGGTTTATATTTGTCCGGCACGGAAACCACTGATATTTTGCACTGATCACAATCCATTAGTGTTTTTGGCCACAATGAAGGATAAAAACAAACGCTTACTAAGTTGGAGCCTGGTGTTACAGGAATTTGATATTAAGATAAAACATATAAAAGGAACGGACAATGTGATTGCTGATTGTCTGTCAAGGTGTTAAAACTTAAAGTTCTCTGTATTAGCCGAATAGCTGATGACTACCTGTATATTAGTGTGTATCTTATAACGTGAATCCATGCCCATAATTTTTACCCCAGTAAAAATCCTTTTAAGGGTGGGGGGTGTCACGTGTGACGCCAAGCAGCGCTACCGGACGGATGATGCTAATGAGAGAGATAACGGAAGACAATGGAGAAACATTCAAAATGCTAATGAGAGAAGAGAGAGATTAACGAGAAAGAAACACAATTCAGATATTGACAGGCCGGTTGCTTTGAACCTGAACTGTTTGAAGTTTGATGGACAAGTGATACTCCAGCAGGGCGATAAAAAGAGCAGGTTTGCTAAGGCACGAGACACACCACGAGACCCTGGAAAGAGCAGTGTGCCCCACAAGATGGTGAGAGTTTGGAGGACTGGTTCGTGGGAACCGATCAGAGGCTCACAGGGTGTAAAGGTACGATCGGTGGGAACCTGGGGTGTGTGTCCGCCCTTGCCTGGGTGACGGGTTCACCACGGAAGAACGATCATATCCGGAATGGAGGGGTCACAGTCGGTGACCACAGCGGGATTAGAAGACATCAAAAGGTCTGCCCGAAACTGCCTGAAACCAACTGCATCTCTCTCTCTCTCTCTCTCTCTCTCTCTCTCACACCGCCCTCCATGGTACAACAACAGTGACTACTTCGAACTGCACTAAACTGAACTGAACTCTGCGTCACTTAAGACTGATCATTTTACCCCTAGACTGCGATAGAGCTTGGTTGATTCCTATTACCCGAGTTCTGTATATGTGTGTATTATCGTTGTTAACCTGTTACATTTATATCCTTACGATTAGTGTACTGTATTACTTATTTCTTTAATAACACTTTATTAGTTCCTAGTAATCACAGACTCCAACGAGCATTCCATTTCTGCTGGTTTGGCAACCCAGTTACGGGGTACGCAACACTATCAATAGTAGATACTTCAGAAGCATGAAAAAATTTTGCACACAAATCACATGGATTGAAGAATTATGTACCCTGGATAGATGTTAAGAATATTTGATAAACTAAGCTAAGTAGAAATATTTCTTTTACTTCCAGACAGTGTCCTATGGATTATATAGTAATATTCCAGAGCATGTTTCACAATTTATTCATTCTTCATGTGAGCACTACCTTTAATTGATCCTATTTAAAGTATTATGCTTTAAGATATAAATTGCACTAACAGCTGAATAGGACAAGCAAGGCGAGGTTTCCAACTTTAGAAGCATGAAACCGGAACATGTACACTTTGGAGGGATGCACACTGCTGTGGATTTATTGAAGAAAACTGTTTCTGAAAAGAACTATTGATGTGGTGTCTCCTGCAGAGAACAGCCTGGTTGAGAATAATGAAAATAATGATGCACCACCTTCCTTCTAAAGACGATAGTAAGGAAGAAGACAGCAAGAGTAGCCCATTTGGCCTTTCAATATAATCATCATATGGTTTAGGATAAGCAGCCAATTTGACTGGTACCTAAATTTTCAATCTCTCCGCCACTTAACTGTCATTTACAAGATGCATTGGTGAAGCTTGCCAGGATATTTTCAACAGCATTTCCAAATCTGGCACTTCTACCATCTAAAAGAACAAGAAATTAGGTACATGGGGATTATACCACAAAAATCCTCCTCCAAGGTGGTGTATTTACAAGAATTTCCTTATTGTAATTGGGTTAGAATTCTGAATTCTGTGCCTAAATGTTCTGATGGCATTTACTTCATAATGATTAAATTCTACTTTTGAAACAGCATTAAATCCAATAACTGTTAGATCAAAAAACAATGTGCATCCTAAATATGCAGAGTATACTGTACGAGTATATTTTTGATGAAGTTAAGTAAGAATAAAAGTGATAAGGATGGTTTCTTCTTTTCAATTTGCAGCTGTGGGAGATTTTAAAATATGAAGATGTAAGGTGCCTGGAAGATTAGGCCAGAAATAGCACTATCAACGAATATTAATTGCTTCACTGGGAGCTGCAGTCAAGCATCATGTTAATTATTCAGTCACATAAATAACTGGGTCCAGACAGTTCATAGGGTTCATTAGGACTTAAAAATAACAACAGTATTATTATAACAGGATTTATGTTTTATCTTATACATTGGACATAAAAACAACTATTCGACATTTCTCTGAGTATAAAGGCCTTTTATTAAAATATGTTTCAATGGCATGGATAATGGCACTGAGGCAGGTGCGGAAAGCGAGTGAGTGTTCGGCGTCGTCTACCAGCCTGTTGCTTGCTGCTGCTGGAGGACGGTGGCTGCATATGGCGGTCTCTTGCTCGCGGCGTCTGAGGGAAGGGCCTTGCGTTTGAGTGATCTCTCTCTCCCTCGATGCTGTTGCCGAAAGGCATCACAGCAAGGTTTAATTGACTCAGATTGTATATTTGGACTCTACTTCAGGATTATGATGTGTTCTGGCTTCTACTTCTGGTTCTGGTCGCTCCTTTCTGTTACTACTTTTGGGTGATTTTTGAATTGGGGCAGTCTGCAGATGATGAACATTAGCTGAACTGTACTGAAATATGCCTTTTGGTTCTCTCTTTTATATTCTGTGTTTTCACTCATATTTTTTGTTGCTGTTTGTGCGATTTGGACTTGTATTTGGCGAAGGGAGGTTTGATGTTTGATGTTTTTCTTTGAATGGGTTGGCTCCATGGCTCTTTATTCCATGACTGTGGGGAAAACAAATTTCAGGCTTGTATACTACATAATAAATGTACTTTGAATCTTTAGTGTATGATGGGCTTTAGTCTTGAATCCCTCACTAGATAATTGAAAAAGATTGCATATTACAGATGGAATGCTCTGCTGTGACAACCTGCTAACTCCAACAGTGTCATTGTGTAATACATGGGCTTAGAATTCAAACTCCCAGCTACTCCGTAATCTCATCCATAACTATGGATTCCAACAACTTTCCAACGACTGAGGTCAGGCTAACAGGTCTGTAGTTTCCTTTTTGCTGCCTCCCACCCTTCTTAAATAGCAGAGTAACATCTGCAATTTTCCAATCATCTAGTACAATGCCAGAATCTATCGATTCTTGAAGGATCATTGTTAATGCCTCTGCAATCTCTTCAGCTACTTCCTTCAGAATCTGCGGGTGCACTCCATCAGGTCCAGGAGATTTATCCACCCTCAGACCATTAAGTTTCCTGAGCACCTTCTCAGTTGTAATTTTCACTGCACATACTTCACTTCCCTGACACTCTTGAATGTCGAGTATACTGCAGACGTCTTCCACTGTGAAGACTGATGCAAAATACGCATTTAGTTCCTCTGCCATCTCTGCGTCTCTCATTACCATACCTCCAGAGTCATTTTGTATTGGTCCTATATCTACCATCAACTCTCTTTTACCCTTTATATACTTTAAAAAAGCTTTTAGTATCTCCTTTGATATTAGTCACCAGCTTCCTTTCATAATTCATCTTTTCCTTCTGAATGACCTTCTTAGTTTCCTTCTGCAAGTTTTTAAAAGCTTCCCAAATCTCTATCTTTCCACTAGCTTTGCATTTGTTCTATGCCATCTATTTTGCTTTTACTTTGGCTCAGACTTCACTTGTCAGCCATAGATTAGAGAAAAAGTTTCTCACCATCTATACTATCAATGGCCCTCATAATTTTATATACTGTACTACAAACAGTTTCTATTTTAGACTTATGTGCTCCAGGGGAAACAAACCCAATCTATCCCATCTCTCTTTGACTTGAAGCACAGCATCTCAGGCAACACCCTGGAGAACCTATGCTGCACACTTTCCAGTGCAAACACATTCTTTCTATAGCATGGTAACCAGAAATGCTCCAGCTGTGGCCTAACTGAGGCTTTATATAATTGTACCATAACCTATTAGCTTCTCATCATCAATGCATCTTACGTACTTACTGTCTGTTATGCCGCTGGCATTTAGGGCAGCAATGAGGGTCTTCCATCTCTGTCTGTCCATACCATCACACCACAGATATGGAAGGATTTTTCAATGCTGTTTCCATGACAATTTTTTTTTGACAGTCAATGTAGTTAGCCCAGAATTGAACCCCCAATCCTGGAGGATCAGTGAACCGCTCTTATTCTGGCCTCTACCCTTTGACCTGTTTGGCATGGGTGATCCTACCAAGAGTCAAAGTACAAGGCCTTGACTCCATCCAATATAGATGTCTGTGTCATTGGGCAAGCCTCTAACCCTACGACAAAGTTGTGGCCCTCTTGGAGTATCTGTACATTCATCTCACTGTTATAACGCTCCTGAACAAAATCTCACATTCTAAAAAAGTTGAATTCTCCAACTCTAAATTGACCTTGTCTTGGCTCATGCACTTTGGTTACTTCCCTGCACCACACCTCCTCTGTAACTGCAATAGTATATTATGCATTCTGTTTCCTTTTTACTACATCAGTATAAATACATGATGTGTCTGAATGGCATGCAAAACAAAATCTTGTCACTGTATCTCAGTATATATGATGATAATAAACAAATATCAATACCTAATGAAGGTATGTATCCTGTTGCCTTCTTAACCACATTATCTATTTGTGTTCTATTCAGAGATCCTTGGACTTACGCACTAAGCTCCTTCTGTTTGCAGTACCTCCTGAATTCCTACCAACCATTGTGTAAATCTTAGCCTTATTAGTCTTCCCAAGTGCAACAATTCACATTTTTTCAGGATTAATTTCCATCTGCAATTGCTCTGTCATCATACCAATTCATTAATGATGTTCTGAAGCTAAAAGCAACCCCCTCACCATTGAAAACACCGGCATCTAGGAACTTATTAATCATTCATTCATTGAACCAAACAGTAAGAATTCCAACACCAGGAGTGAAAGGTTCCAAATCCACAAAAAAAAATCAACTGTAACACTTTACTCTCTAACACAAAGCCAATTTCAGGTCTAATTTACCAACCTGCCCTGGAACCCATGGCCTCTTACATTATGGACAAGTATCTCATGTGAGATTGTGTCATGGCCTTAATGAAGTCCATGACCTCATACTTAGTTATCTCTTCCAAAAGTTGATTCAAATTAGTCAGACAGGAGTGTCTAAATTCTTCCAAAGTTCAAAGTAAATTTATTATCAAAGTACACATATGTCACCATGTACAAGCCTGAGATTCATTTTCATGTGAATCATGCTGAATAAATCGAATGACAGTCATACATTGAATGAAAGACCACACCTAACAGGGCAGACAACAACTGTGCAAAAAACAAACTACTGTGCAAGTATAAAAAGAAAGAAAAAATATAAATAATAAAAATAAGAAGAACATCTTACTTAATAGATATAGTCATTTCAAACACACATAACGTACAGAAATTAACAAGGGAAAAACACCTGAAATATGCTGAATTAAAAGAGGAAATTGAAAGACTATGGAACATGAACAGGGTTTACATTGTCCCAATGGTAATATCTACAACTGGTATCATCCCAAAGTCACTACACAATAGCATTAAACAACTAGGCCTACAAGTAATATTTATGTTAATCTCCAGAAAGCCACAATACTAAACACCACTAGAATAGTCTGAAAGTTCCTAGAAATTGAGAAATGGGTGTGATAGGCTATGCCCGTACCTCAGGTTTTACCAGCTTGAGCTGAGAAAAAGCAAAAATAATAAGAAGTGTCTGAACGCCTGGCTCAGAGTTGCAGACCTGTTCTCAGAAACAGAAGGATTTCTTATGGCAATACAGGACCAGGTGTTTAAATCACCAAAAAATATCAAAAATCCATTATTAAAAACCAAAAAAATTTGAGATGAGCAATGCAGAAAATGGCGAAACAATGCAACTCATTACAGAATCCTGCAGCAGTTTAACTCAATCTGATTACTTACACGGGCACAATCAAGTGGCAAACATCATTCACCAAAATCTTGCTTCAAAATACAAACTCATAGAAGACACCATACCTTACTATAAATACAAACCTGATCCAGTTTTAGAGTCAGAGTCTTACAAATTATGTTACAACCGATCCATTATTATAGATAGGACAATCTATAATAGTTGTCGGTATATATTACTACAGGATAAACAGGAAAGAGCAACTTACTTTATAAATATAGCCATTCCACACACACACACACACACAACACAGAAATCAATAAGTGAAAAACATGATAAAAATGTGAAAAATATGTGCTGAATTAAAAGAGGAAATTGAAAGTCTATGGAACATGAACAGGGTATACATTGTCTCAATGGTAATATCTACAACTGGTATCATCCCAAAGTTACTACACAATAACATTAAACAATTAGGCTTACACAGCAAGATTTATGTAAATCTTCAGAACACCTCAATACTGACCACCACTATAATAGTCCAAAAGTTCTAAGCAATTAAAACATGAGTGTGCAAACAAGAGGAAATCTGCAGATGCTGCAATTTCAAGCAACACACATAAAAAATGCTGGTGAACGCAGCAGGCCAGGCAGCATCTATAGGAAGAGGTACAGTTGGCATTTTGGGTCGACTGTACCTCTTCCTATAGATGCTGCCTGGCCTGCTGCGTTCACCAGCATTTTTTAAAACATGAGTGTGCTTGGTTCTGCTCATACCTCAGGTTTTACCAGTTCGAACTAAGAAAAAGTAAAAATACAATAATAATAATAAATAAGCAATAAATATCAAGGACATGAGATGAAGAGTCCTTGAAAGTTAAGTCATGGGAACAGTTTAATGATGGGGTAAGTGAAGTTTAGTGAAGTTATCCCTTTTGGTTCAACAGCCTGATGGTTGAGGGGTAATAACTGTTCTTGTACCTGGTAGTGTGAGTCCTGAGGCTCCTGTACCTTTCTCCTGATAGCAGTGGTGAGAAGAGAGCTTAAGCGGAGTGGCGGGGGTCCAGATGATGGATGCTGCTTTCCTGTGACAACACTTTGTGTAGGTTTGCTCAATGGTGGGGAGGGATTTACCTATGGTGAACTAGGCCATATTCATTAGTTTTTATAGGCTTTTCAGTTCAAGGGCATTGGTGTTTCCATACCAGGCTGTGATGCAGCTGGTCAATATACTCTCCAGCACACATCAATCAAAGTTTGTCAAAGTTGCAGATGTCATGCCAAATCTTTGCAAACTCTTCAGGAAGTAGAGGCACTGCTTTGCTTTCTTCATAATTGCACATGTGCTGGGCCACTGAAATGACACCACCAAGGAATTTGAAGTTCCAACATTTCTGGTTTTGTTTAAATCAGACAGCATCTCCCCTTAAAGTACCTACTGATGATCCTTCCCTTTGAGAACTGACTCAGAAAATTGGTAAGTGCAGAAACTCGAGAAAATGAAAGGGTAAAACAAAGATCAAAGCAGGAAAACACAAATGTATGGAGTAGGCTTGGACTCACATACAACAGTCAAAAGTCTAGGACACAGAGAGGGAATGAGGGACCAAGATCTGAAAAAGGAATGGAGAATTACCCAAGAATGCTCAAACCAGAGGTTCATAATTTAGCTCTAACAGCCAGTTTTACTTTCTATATCATCCACAACTTTTAATGTTCTATGCACATGCATTTGGTGCTCAGGTGCCTCTATTCTTTCAACATTTATTATTTGTTAAGCTTAATTTCTTGCCTGGGTTCAAAGTGGAAGATCTCACATTTGCATTTTTGCTAATTTGCTTCAAACTGCAATAGACATTTTTGAGTAACTGCTAAACAGCTTTCTTTACCATCATTCAAACTGTTATAAACATGCTGAATAATCAAACCCCACCCCAACAAATTCTTCTAAAACACCACTGCACATATTCTACTATTTTGGGTCTTTGTCCATTATCTCTACTCTATGTAGTGAGATAAATAATTTGTCTTCAGTTCTATGAGCTCTAACATTAGCTAACAATCTCATGAAGGCCTTCATGAAATGTCTTACAAAGTCCAAACAGAAACTTTCATACATGTTCACAGCCCTTTTCTTCAATTTTCTATTCAAAAATATCATTCAAGTTCATCAATCATGATGAGATCTTCAAATTCAACCCAGCTCTCCTTGAATAGTCAAAAGTGTTCAGATTATTCAGTCAGTCCATTCTAAAGCATTGACAAACTGAAATCAGTCTTCAATTATTCTTTTAAATGAAAGTAATAACACCTAATTGTTTAAGGTTGCAAGGTCTTTACTTTGCTATTTCTTTCATTTAAATTCATACATTCAACTGTTTTACAAAAAAAAAATTTCCTTCTCCTTTTAACAATTCCTCGATGTACAGGGGCTTTTCAGCTTCCAACTGTCTATTTCACTTACTAAGACTGAAGGCAATAATGTTTTCCTGATGGCTGCTCAGGATCTGACCACTTGTTCCCCTGTTGCTTAGCTCAGAAGGTCCATTAGAAGTCAGCTCACAGATCAATATAACTTCTTCACCAGTAAGATGTTTAATCGTGGACTTCAGGTTTACAGAATCTCTTAATTAGACTACTAACACGTTCATTCCTGATAATCTGTCACTTACAAATCTCTGAAATTAGATCATGTGCTGAATTTTAATGTTCTGATGTGCGGGAAGTAGAATTCATTATGGTTGTAAGTCTATTTTTTATATAAACCAAACCAAAGCATTCATACCACTTTCTGTGAAAACTCACATTTTAATTCCTGCGAGTTAATAGCTTGCCTTGATTATGGAACTTACTTTGTTTTAACGATATTGACCAATCTCCAGAGTTCCTTCTTAGTTTTAATAGCTGTTTACATTTACAGACAACTTGAAAATTGATAGAGATGTGGATGGTGAGGAAGGCTGCCAAAATAGACAACAGGATATACTGTATATAGGTTGGAAACATGGGCAGTGAGAGAGCAGAAAAAGTTTACTCCAGGCAAGTGTCAGATGATACATGTTCAGAGGAAAGAACACGGTAAATGTGAGGACCCTTGGGAGCGTTGATGTACAGAGAGATCCTTGGGTGCAAGTGCATAGTTCTCTGAATGTAGAAACATTATAGATAGGGTGGTAAAGAAAGTGTACAAAGCACTTGCCTTTATTGGTTGGGATATATACGTATTGCAACTACGTATATAAAACTTTTGTGAGGCTACATTTGGACTATTGTGTTCAACTCTGGTCACCCCACTATAGAAAGGATTTGGAAGCTTCCCAGAGGGGACTGAAGTGGTTTACCAGAATGTCGCCAGGATTGGAGAGTTTTAGCTATAAGAAGAGCTTGAATAAACTTAGACAGATACATGAACAGGCTGAGCAGAAAGGGATTTGTATCATATGCAGGCAGATGGAATCAGTTTGATTGGATCATGGTTAGCACAGAGAAATTGGGCCAAAGGGTCTATTCCTGTGATGTACTGTTATAAGGTTTATTTATTTATTTATTAAGGTGCAGCACAGAGTGGGCCTTCTGGCCCTTCGAGCCACGTCGCCCTGCAATCCCCCGAGTTCATCCTAACCTAGTGCCAGGACAATTAACAATGACCAATTAATCTACAAACCAGTATGTCTTTGGGCTGTGGGAGTAACCCCGAGCACTTGAAGGAAACTTAGGCGCTCACGGGGGAGAATGTACAAATGCCAGGAATTCTGGCACTCTAAAGCGTTGTGCTGACTACTATACTAACGTACCACCTATTCATCATTACAGCCAAAGCTGAGATGAACAAAACTTGATTTTAAAAAAGGATCTAGTGCTTTCCTGGCATTTATGACAAATAAAGTCTTCTCAGGCTTCCAGCGAGGTACAGGTATTAATTATAACTGACTTTTTTTCCCCAAAATATACTTTATTCAGAAATATTACAAAATAAAGTTATTTACAAAAAAACATTTGTTGACTCTGAGCCCTTATTCAATAAATAAAGTTATTTACAATAAATCATTTGTTGACTCTCAAACCTTAGTCAAGAATAAAACTTATTTACAATAAAACTATTTACAGTAAAAACCAGGCATTGACTCTTATTCCTTTACCGAAGTTCCCTTACGGTCTATACCTTTCCACATTTCCAGCCACTCCTGTGGCAGTATGTTGATTCATCTATCCACACTGCTGATGAGGGGAATACTCCTCCTCACTCGACCCCTCCCACTCCCGCGGGTGACGAACCCTAAACTGTGGTCCTTCTCCAACAGGCCTTCGCGGTGGCTGCACCAAGTTTGAGTGCATCCCTCAGCACGTACTCCTGCGGGCGAGAATGTGCCAGTCGGCAGCATTCAGTCACCGACATCTCCATGTGCTGGGAGACCATCAAGTTTCGGGCCGACCAAAGAGCGACCTTCACTGAGTTGATGATCTGCCAGCAGCACTAGATGTTGGTCTCTGTGTATCCCCCCAGGAGCAGCCCGTAAATCAGGGAGCCCTCGGTTACACAGCTGCTGGGCATGAATCTCAACACCGTCCCTTTAATCCTCCTCCACACCTTCTTTGTGAACCCACAGTGTGCAAACAGGTGAGACACGGACTCCGCCTCATTGCAGTCCTCTCGTGGGCAGCGGGGTGCGGATGCAACGTTCCGGGCGTACAGGAGGGCTCTGACTGGGAGGGCCCCTCTCACTGCCAGCCAGGTGGGGTCTTGGTGCCTGTTGGTAAGGTCTGGCGATGAGGCATTTTGCCAGATGTACTGGACGGTCTGCTCAGGGAACCACCCCACAGTGTCCATCACGTCCTTCTCCTGCAGTGCCTGCAGGACATTACGTGCCGACCACTGCCTGATGGCCCTGTGGTCAAAGGCATTGACCCGGAAGAACTTTTCTACGAAGGACGGGTAGTGCGGCAACGACCAGCTGACGGGGGTGTTGCGCAGGAAAGGGGCCAGACCATCCCTCATAGCCAGAGCCACAGGTAGAATCTGGGCATGCAGTGGTACTTAGTGCCCATGTATCTGGGATCCACGCACAACCTGATGCAGCCACACATGAAGCTGGCCATCAAGGTGAGGGCGGCATTGGGGACGTTCTTGCCCCCATTGTCCAGGGACTTGTGCATGACGGTCTGTTGGACCCGCTCCATCTTGGATCCCCAGACAAATCTGAAGAAGGCTCGGGAGATTTCCATGCTGCAGGAGTGGGGAACGGGCCACACCTGCGCCAAGTACAGCAGCCCTGAGAGAACCTCACACCTGATGACCAGGTTCTTGCCCATTATCGGTAGGGAGCGCCCTCCCCACAGTCCCAGATTCTGTTTCACCTTAGCAGTCCGCTCCAGCCAGTTCTTCCTGCACGCCTCAGCCCCTCCGAACCAGATCCCCAACACCTTCACGTGATCAGACCTGATGGTGAAGGGGACACCGGATCAGTCAGGCCAATTGCCGAACAGCATGGCTTTGCTCTTTGTGCGGTTGACTTTGGCCCCCGACGCCTGCTCGAAATGTAAGCAGATGTCAATAAGTCTGCGAACTGACCTCCGATCAGAGCAAAAGACGGTGATGTCGTCCATGTACAGGGAGGTTTTGACTTGCGTCCCTCTGCTCCCTGGCAGCATCACCCCTCTTATGCCCTCATCCCTCTTGATGGCTTCGGCAAAGAGCTCTATGCAGCACACGAACAAGACAGGGGAGAGAGGGCAGCCCTGCCTGACTCCAGACCTGATGGGAAAGCTGTCTGTTTCCCACCCATTGACCTGGACTGCACTACGGATGTCTGTGTAGAGCAGTCTGATCCAATTCCGGATTCTCTCCTCAAATCCCATTTTGGACAGCACGTCTGCCATGTACGTGTGCGATATCCTGTTGAAGGCTTTCTCCTGGTCCAAGCTGACCAGGCAGGCATTCACCCCCCTGTCCTGCACGTAGGCGATGGAGTCCCTCAGCAGCGCAAGGCTGTACGAGATCTTCTTGCCCGGTACAACACAGGTTTGGTCCAGGTGGATCACCTGTCCCAGAGCAGACTTGACCCTGTTGGTGATAGCCTTGAACAGGATCTTGTTGTCCACATTCAGGAGAGAGATGGGCCTCCAGTTCCTAATTTCCTCCTTTTTCCCCTTCTGCTTGTAGATGAGGGTGATGATGCCCTTCCTCTTGGACTCTGACATGCAGCCGGCCAGAAGCATAGCGTTGTACACTTCCAGCAGGTCAGGGCCCATCCAGTTCCACAGAGCCGAGTACAACTCGACTGGTAAGCCATCGCCTCTGGGAGTCCCATTCAACCCAAAGGAATGGACGGAGCCTGTCAGCTCGTCCAGGGTCAGTGGTTGATCCAGACTCTCCCACATGCCGTTGTCTAAGACCTGCATGATAGACAATAGGAAGTTGTGGGAGGCTGTGGTGTCTGTGGCCTTTCTGTCGTACAGACAAGCATAGTAGGACCTGCAGATCCTCAATATGTCCGTCTGTGAGGACGTGACTGAACCGTCCTCTTCCACAAGGCTGTGGATCACAGAGCCCCCCCTGTGCAACTTCTGGAAGAAGAAGCAAGAGCGTGTCTCGTCCTGCTCCACGGTTTGGACCCTTGATCGAAAGATGATCTTGGAGGATTCGGCAGCGAAGTGCTGGGCTTGCCGGCCCTTCACCTCTCGTAATTTCTCCCTGACATCCACCCCCTTCGACTGCAGAAGGAGGAGTTGCTGCAACTCAGTCTGGAGTTTTCGTAGTTCCCTCTGCTCCTGCCTTGCCTTCTGGATGCCCTTGTGAATGAAGAACCTCTTCATGCTCTCCTTGGTGGCTTCCCACCAGAGAACCGGGGAATCAAAGAAGGCTTTCAAGGTTCTCCAACTTGTGTACTCCTTCTCTAGTTCCACGACATTCTCTAAGGGTCAGCAGCTTAACGTTCAGCTTCCACGTCCCCCTGCCTGACTTCCGGTCTTCCCGTAAGTGACAGGTGGCTTGCAGAAGGCAGTGGTCAGAGAAGAACACTGGCGTGACGTCGGTGGATCTAAGCGAGATGGACGCTGAGAGGAAGAGGAAGTTGAACCAGGAGTGGGCTGAGCCGTCCGATCATGTCCAGGTGGCTTGCGGCTGCGCTCCACCCGTGGGGGTGCCAAAGGCGTCGCGCAGCTTCGCCGTCTTCACCATTTCCGTCAGGAGTCTGGAGGTACTGTCCAGCCTGCCGTCAGCACTGCCGGATCGTCCAGCCACACCAATGGTGCAGTTGAAGTCTCTGGCAAACACGACCAGCTGGGACGTCACCAGTAGCGGTGGGAGCCGCTCACTCCGCACGGGGGAGGCGTACACATTGATCAGCCGGAGTGGAGTGCCCCGGTATTTGACATCTGCTACCAGGAGGCACCCACAACCGCCTCTTTAACTTGGGTGATTGAGAAGTTACCTCCCCGTAGCAGAATACCCAGACCAGAAGAACGGCAATCAATGCCCCCCGACCACACCGACAAACCTTGGGATCATCACCGTGACCACCTCAGGTAGTTGCGGAGGTGCGGTAGACCGCACTCTTGGAGGAAGGTCACGTCGGCATTCACAGTGTTCAAGTGTCGGAGTGCGCTAACGCAACGCCCAGTACTCTTCACACTGCGAACGTTTAAGGATGCAAGTTTAAGGTCCATCACCCTTTACAGATCTTCGTCCTCTCTTTTGCCATCCTGAACCCTCATGCCCACAGTCCTGCTGAAGTCTTCCACCTGTTGAGGACTCAGGTACTGCGGGTAGTCCTCGCTAGGGAGAGGCAGTACCAGTTCGGTCCCTAAATGGACCTCCAGGGTTGCCTCCCTTTCTGGCTGCAGGCCACTGGAAATGTTGCTGATCCCGGATTCCCGGAGCTGAGGGGCGCTGCTGATCTCCAGTTCCTGCGCCTGGGGGGTGGCCAGCTGACCTTCACTGTTCCCTTGACTCTCTGCCCGATTAATATGCCTCTTCCTCTGCTAGGGCTGCTGGCCACCCCCACCGCCTTCCGAGGAGGAGGAGGACAGGAGCCCAGAGAATGTGTTATAATCTACCGCCCTTTTTTTTGAGCTCTCCAGTTGCTCCACCTGCTGTCTTTTGGGTGGAACCTTCTGAGGCTTTTTCCATTTGGTAACTACACTCCAGGCTCTTCATCCCCCTCATCCCTCCCCTCCTCCATGGACTCCTCCTCATCAAGTGGTGGGTCCTGGGTGTTCTGCAAGGGGGGGGAGACCTCGGGGTGGACGCGTCTTCCTCCGTTGTTACTGGCGCTGCCTCTGCAGAGTTGGCGGTGCCTCCAATCCATCTGGGGCCTTTTCGGTGTTATCATCTCCCCTGGCCGCCTGTGCGTAGGGGCCCGCATGTTTCAGACAGGCCCTGTACAGGTGGCCCACCTGCCTGCAGAGGTTGCAGGACTTGATGCGGTGTCCCTCCACCTTGCAGTTTCTGCACACCACAGCCTCACACCGGGCAGTGACATGCCCCACCTTAGCACAGCTGCGGCACGCTGTGGGTTGCCCGGCGTAAACCAGGAAGCCCCGGTTCCCTCCGATGGCGAAGACTGCGGGTGGGTGGATGACACAGCCGCTGGTGTCCACTCTGACCTGCCTTTTACTTGTCCATACTCCCAGACTGTCACTGACGTTCTCACACTTACCCACGCTCTCCACATATTGCACTGGGAATGTGAGGACGTCAACAATCGGTAGATAGGGGTTGAACATTTGCACCGTAACTGTTGCATTGCTGCATTGCATTGGCAAAGAGGGGCTGCACTTTTAGTAGTAACAGCAGCGCCTCGCTCCTCTTCTCACGAAAGCATTTACATAATTTCTGCCACCCTGTGGCATGCTGGAAGGTGACGTCGTAGTAACCGGCAAAAACCTGGATGCAGTAAAGGTAATCCGCCTTGAAGCCACAGCAATCCAGTAGCACCTTGCGAATAAAGGTCTCCCTACTGAAACCGTTGTCTTCCTTCAGATCCCAAACACTCAATTGGACAGTGTTCTTGATCCCAGCCCCACGAATCGAAGCGCTGGTCTCTCCAGCCTTCTTCTTCCCTGATGTGCTGGTCTCTCCAGCCATCCCCTTTTCCATCTCCGTTGTATAGGGGGGAAGTTTTAGATTGCAAACTAATCCACATCAGGCTCCACCCCTGTGTCAGCGCGAGGCATTTCTTGTGTAATCGAGTTTTGCATAAACTCTATTTGCATTTTAAGCCAGGTACAGGTATCAATTATAACTGACATTTTGATGACAAACTCTGCCATCTTCTTCAGGGATGATGCCTGGTCATATCTAGTCTGGTGGTATTTATACTGGTAGTCATATCAGAACAAGCTATTCAAGTGCAAAAAGATTTTTTTGTATGTTTTATCGACTACACAAAAGCATTTGATAAAGTGAAGCACAATAAGTTATTTGAAATATTACAGAAAACTCTAGATCTAGATTCAAAAGACCTCCGCCTAATCAGAAATCTGTACTGGGAACAAACTGCCGCTGTAAGAATAGATGGAGAAGTGAGTCAGTTTACAAAAATCAAGGGAGGTGTTAGACCAGGGTATGTTTTCTCCCCTGATTTATTTAATGTGTACAGTGAGACAATATTACAAGAAATAAGAGACATCTTGGGAATCAAAGTTGGCGGTGAAAACATCAATAATTTCAGATATGCAGATGACACTGTGTTAATTGCAATTATGAAGAACTACAAAACTTAATTGATATTGCTGAAGAAAGTGCAAAAATGGGTCTATCTGTCAATTGTAAAAAGACAGAATGTATGGTGATATCCAAAAAGGAGAGTCCAATCTGTAGGCTGAGAATAAACGGGGAAGACATAAAACAAGTACAGAACTTTTGCTACTTAGGAAGCTGGGTGACATCAGATGGCAGGTGCGACATAGATATCAAAAGAAGAATAGGGATGGCAAAGGATATATTTACGAGAATGAAGCGTATACTGACCAATACTAAACTAGGCATGACAACCTGCCTCAGAGTACTGAAATGTTACGTTTATCCAGTTATGTTATATGGCTCAGAATGCTGGATAATATCTAGTAACATGAGGAAACGAATTGAAGCAACAGAGATGTGGTTTTTGAGAAGGATGCAAAGAATATCATGGATGAAACAAATATCTAACAAGCATGTCATGAACAGAGCAAACACAAAAAGAGAAATAATGTATGAGATCATGAAAAGGCAACGTAACTTCATTGGACATGTGATTAGGAAAGAGGAGTTAGAATGCACGGTTATTATGGGAAAGATTGAAGGGAAGAAAGCAAGAGGAAGACAAAGACAAATGATGATGGAGACAGTAGCTAGAGAACTGGAAATGAATACCAATGAATTGATCCACCTAACCTGAAACAGGAGTGTGTGGGCCATGGCAGTCAAAGCTCAAACTGGGCACGGCACCTAATAATGATGATGATGATGAGTCATGTCTAGTCTGGTGGTCAGTCCCTCTGATTGGTTAATTCTCATCCAATCAGGTTTCTACACTCCCACCTTGTTTACAATCGGTTTAATTCTTATTTAGAGTGAGACCTTGTTCTTTGTCAAAATTCTTTTCCTCTGAATTCCAGGAGATTTTTAAAAAAGACGAAAGTCTTGCTCTCAGTAAGGACTGGAATTCAATTGTAAGCAAAGTGGGAGAGCAGAAACCTGATTGGATGAGGACAATGGGGGCATAAATACCACCGGACTAGACATGCCCAAGTATCATCCTCGAAGAAGATGGCTGAGTTTCTCATCGAAATGTCAGTTATAATCAATACCTGTACTTGGCTTGAAACATGAAAAGAATTTATGCAAAACTCAATTACACAAGAAGTGCATTGCATTGAATATAGAAATTGTGAATTATAAATGTGTGCATGAAAGTGAAGTAAGTATGGACAGCACAATGTCAGAGTCATAGGAGCTACTATCTCAGAACTCCAACAACCCTGATCTCCAGTGCTGATCATGTGGAGTTTGCACGTTCCCTGATACAGAGTGGGTTTCCTCTGGGTGCTGCAGTTTCCTCCCATAATGGAGATGTGGGGAAGGTAGGTTAACTGGCCATCATAAGGGGATAGCTTAAGGGCAACTCTTAAGCTAACTCCTGAAGTGTGCAGTGCCTGGCTCTAGCTCTGAGGATCTCACTGAGTGGCAGGCATCACATCCTCTTTGTCCCCTTCGTCAACTGCAATGCCCGAACACACTTTCGACATGCTCGCAAACAGAATTTTTATTCCGAGTTCTATCACCACAATGGCTTACTAGATAGGCAGAGGAAAAGATTCAATGGTACTTTTAAAATCTGCTTAAAATAATGCAACATCCCACTGCCCTTATGAGCCTGACAGAAAAAATGACATTTGAGATGAATTGGGTTTGTGTCAAGAAGCAGATAGTAAATTGGTGTAAACTGGAGAAGTGTGCCACCTCACAAACTGCCCACTCGCCTGTTCCATTTGGCTCCTCCCGTCTTACCTGTGGCAGTCCCCACATTAACATCATCTATCACCTCAAAACCAGACACAGCAAGTTACCCTCAATTTGAAAGGAACGTAGCCATCTGAAGGAAAAAAGTCACTAGGATTAAAATGAGCATTTACTTGTTGTAAAGAGTAAAGTGAGATTGATACTAAACTCTTAGACTGGATCATTTGGAGCTAGACCCTCTAAATTGGGACTGTCTCTTTTCACATTATATTTCAATGACTTGGATGATAGAATTGATGGTTTTGTTGGCCAACTTTGTGGAAAATATGAAGATAGGTAGAAGGCCAGGTAGGTCTGAGGAAGCAGGCAGTCTGTAGAAGGACTTTGACAGATTAGGAGAATGGGTAAAGAAGTGACAGATGGAGTATAATGCAGGAAAGTGTATAGTCTTGCACTTCAGTAGAAGTAATACAGGCATTGACTATTTTCTAAATGGGGAGAACATTCGGAAAATCAGAAGTGCCAAGGGACTTGGGAGTCCTTGTGTAGGATTCGCTAACAGTTAACTTACAGGTTGTGTCAGTGTTAAGGAACCCAAATGCAATGTTAGCATTCATTTAGAACATAAAACTAAGGATGTAATACTAAGGCTTAATAAGCCATTGGTCAGATCGCACTTACAGTATTGTAGGCAGTATTTGGGGCCCTTATCTGAAAAAACATGTGCTGGGACCGGAGAAGGTCCAGAGAAGGTTCACGAGAATGATTTCAGGAATGACATTAGTATATGACGAGTGCTTGGGGGCTTTGGGCATGTACTCACTGGAGTTTAGAAGAATGGGGGTGGGGGATGTCACTGAAACACATCAGATACTGAAAGGCCCAGATAGAGTGGATTTGGAGAGGATGTTTTCTATAGTGGGGGAGTCTAGGACTAGATGGAACAGCCTCAAAATAGAGGGAGGTCCCTTCAGAATAAAGATGAGGTAGAATTTCTTTAGCCAGAGGGTGGTGAATCTGTGGAATTCATTACCACAGACTGTTGTTGAAGCCAAGTCATTGGGTATATTTAAAATGGAGGTTGATATGTTCTTGGTTAATACAGGCATCAAAGGTTACAGGGAGAAGGGGGTTGCGAGGGATAATAAATCAGCCATGATTAAATGGTGGAGCACACCAGATATGCCAAATGGCCTAATTCTGCTTCTTTGTCTTATGGCAGGGTGGAGATACATCTCTACCAAAATAGCTGTAAGGCACTCCCTCCCTCCACTAGCCTGCAGGTCACCATTGGTCAGGGCGTAGCAGCTACTTAGACCCCCCGTCAGGGTCACAAGAAGCCATGGGAGCAGGTGATTGATGGTCATATGAGGAGCTGCGGTATATCACAAGTCCTGATTATGTGACCACTGACACCAGGGAAGAGCATTGATAATGACTGGGGCCACCCACCTCATATAGGCACTGCCCGGAAGAAAACTATTTCTGTAGAAAAATTGGCCAGGAACAATCATGGTAATGGAAAGACCATTATCTCCAATATCATACGACATAACACATAATGAGCAATGTCTTATACTCTTATTTGATTATGTGCCAAGGCATTAAACATCTTAGTTAACAGACAAGATAGGTAAACTATGGCACAACATGGAAGGACCAATGACGTATTTCACCAACAAGTTCATTTGGCACTGTGATCCTAGTGCACACATAGTTGTGTTGTCTAATTTAGCTACTGCTGCCTTTTCATCAAAAATTCAACAAACATGAACAGACCTAATTTACTTCTTTCCTGCTTTCTGGGGCAGTTGGAAAAATGGGCATTCATCCCTTCTGTTTCATGAACTACAATATAAATAGAAAACAAAATAATTTTTTTTGAACTGTCTCGAAATATTTTACATGTTAAAAATAATTGCCCAATAAGTACCATCACAACAAATACCCTGGTATATTCCCATCGTTCCCTTTTGAAATCTTTCAAAAATCATATTTTTGGCCCATATGATTATTTCTAGTTTTTTTTGTTTTGGCTACAACTAAATCACAGTAAAGAGAGTGGAACACTTGGATGGGGATATCACTACCTCATCGCTAGGCTGAAGATATTATTAAGAATATATTTTCTTGACCCTTAACATAAAGAAGACATCTCATGAGCTGGCGATCAATACATAAAGTACTCCTAAATGTTTAAGAACAGTAATAGAAAAGTATATTCTGAAGGCTTTGACAAGCACACATGAAATACTCAAGTTTGAACAGTAAACAATCTTACTAAATAAAAGCAGTTGAGGGCAGGTAAAGCTTTGGAGTGGAGATCACAAAGTCAATTGGGAATCAGCTGTTGTTTATATGGCTTTAAGATTCTCTCCTACTCATTGATTTGGCTCAACCAAACAGACACAAAAGACTGCAGATGCCAGAATCTGCAGCAACACGGGCCAAGCAGCAGCTATGGAGAGAAAGAAACTTGACGTTTTAAGTCAAAAATCAGCAGGACTAAGAGTAGAGAGGGAAGATGACCAGTATAAGGCAAAGAGGGGGAGTGGTAAGACAGGTGTCGGTAGACTGAGGGGGGTGGATTAGAGACAAAGTGAACCAGGTAAGGACATGGGAGAGGGTGGTTTAGGAGACAGAGGCAGGTGAATAATAGATGGAAGCAAACAAAAATAGACAAAGCAAGGAGGAGTAAAGTAAGGTAAAGATGGAGAGGCACCTGCTGGGGGATGATAATCTGGAACATAAAGGTCTTTGGGGGGAAAAGTTAAATAGCAGATGAATACTGGACTAGATTGTGGTGGTGGGGAGAGAAAGTAGCAGTGGGTGAAATGTATGAGTAGTAGATGGATGGAACAACAAGGGCCACTGGGGGGGAGTTTCTGGGAAAGAGGAGAAAGAAAAGACTGGAGAAGGATTGAGAGTGAGAGAGAAGAGTGTAGGTGAAAATGATGGCAGAAGTTACCTCAAATTGGAAAGTTCAATGTTTATACTATTACCAAGGCAGAGTATGAGCTGCTCCAGTTTTTGCTGGGCATTGCCCGAGCCATGGGGAAGGCTGAGGTTAGACAAGTCAATTTAGGAATGGGAAGAGGAAGTGAAGTGGTGTTTAACTGAGAGCTCAGGATGACTATCACAGACAGAATATAGGAGCTCTGCAAATTGGTTTAACAGTCTAGGTTTCATTTTGCCAATGTAGAGGAGGCCACAGCAGGAGAACCAAATGCAGTAGACAAGATTGGAAGAAATGCATGTGGATATTTGCCTCATCTGGAAGTGCTGTTTAGATCATTGGATACTGGTGAGGAAGGAGGTGTAGGAAAAAGTGCTGTACCTCTATGATGCTAAGCTGTGAATGATGACTGGATAGTCCTCCATGAATTAAGTTTCAAATCTTTTTACAGTTAATGACAAGGTCATGGGGTAAATACAAATGAGGAAAGTGATACAGTACCTGTTTCAAACATGGGACAATATGTAAATTCTGGGGAGGTACAAAGATCAGGAACAAAGTACATGAACATGCTCTGAGAGCTCATTATTCACAGGAAGACAGCTTTTGGCACTTTTGAATTTTGCATTAGGCAGGACTTTTGTACTTGGTTACAATACAGCTAGGTCATAGCTGGGGATTTTTGTATTTACGTAACTGACCTTGAGCTCTCTTGGGCTATAAGCTCCTACTAGTTCAATTACTTGCATTTATATAGCATCCTTAACACCTCAGGGTCAAATCCTGAAAGTTCCCAAGTGTTCAATATGAGCAATATCATATGAATGAGTTTTCAAGATTTTTTTCTTTTTTTTTTGCAGTCTTCACCATAAAGGTTGTTGATTTCACAATTCCTTCATGATGAACATTGCCGAGTTTTACACTCAACAGAGCAATGGAAAGGCATTCATGATCACCATCGTGAAATACCTACAAAAAACATATACATTTGGATATACTCACCTCAACACATTCTGTTCCACTGAAATTATAACATTTTCCATTTTAAGTTGTTTTAAGATAATCTAAATGAAAGGTATTAAAGATTTTAAGTTTCAAATAGAAGTCTATAAGAAGCTGGCTGTTCACCCTCCCCATTCTGAAAGGGGGAAAGGGGAGTGTGAGCAGCCAAGGGTCATATTAGCACCACCAAGGCAGAGCAGAGATATGCAAAGGGAGTTAGGAAGAAGGCTGAAAAATGTTATAATTCACGATTATAGCCTGTGCTTTGTGTTCTTGAGAGTAGGAATAGGAAACGTAGAGTAAATAAATGCTGAAGGGCTGTTGTAAGCAACTTAGGCCATTGAATACTCCACTGGGACAGCGCTGACCTGGACAAGGTGGATGGGTTGCATCTGAACTGAGGAGGGATCAATACCCTTGCAGGGAGATTTGCTGGTGCTACTCAGTGGAGTTTAAACCAGTTTAGCAGGTGGGGTGAGACCTAAAATAATCGTCTAACAGATGAGAAAGTGGAAAGAAAGCTGGTGCGGTAGGCAGGCCAGCCAGGACAAGAGGCAAGGAAAATCTGATAGACCAAGCTGCACTTACTGTAATGCAAGAAACCTCACTCTCAGATTGATTGGCACGTGAAATTATACTTTTATGGTTATTGCAAAAACATGGTTGAGGGATAGGCAGAACTGTTCAATGTTCTGGGATGCTTCCAGTGTAACAGAAGTGGAGGTAAGGGAGGAGACAGAATTGAAATATCGATTAGGGAGTGCTTCACAGCAGTAATTGAGAGAGGATTTGTCAGGGGAAATGTCCGGCAAGGCAATATAGATTCAATTATTAAATTAGAAAGTGGTGACCACTCTGGTAGAATTATACTACAGACCTCCCAGTAGTCAGCGGGAATTATAGGAACATATTCATCGGGAAATGACTCCAAAATATAACTGGCTCCACTAGAGAAGGGGTTGTTCATGACCTCCTCTTAGACAACAAGGTTGGAGAAGTGGTTGATGTGTCAGCGGGCGCACCTTGAGACCAGTGATCATTATTAAGTAGGTTTCAAGATAGTTAGGGAAAACGATAGGATTTGACTTAAATTGGGGGACAGCTAATTCTGATGGCATCAGACAGGAACTCTTGAAATTTGACTGTGAGAGGCGGTTTTCAGTTGAAGTGATGTCAGGCAAGTGGGATGCTTTCTAAAGTTAGATAAGAAGAGTTCAAGGTCAACATATTCTTGTTAAAGTGAAGGGCAAGGCTCCTGTCTGATCATGTGATATGTCTGAAACTAGAGGATGACGATTTAAGGTGAGAGGGAGCTGTTTTAAAGGGGTTCTGAGGGGTAAACTTCACATACAAAGATATTTAGCTGGTATCTGAACTGACCTGCCAAGAGATGTTGGTGCAGTCAAGCACAGTAACAATGTTTAAGAGGCACCTCGATAGGTACTTTAAGGAACAAGCTTAGTGGGATATCATATTAGCACAGGCATGTGGGGTTAGTATGGATAGTCACAATGGTCAGCACTGAAATGATAGGCCAAATGGCCTGTCTCTATGCTGTATAATTCTGACTTTTTGATTGAAAGTGAGTGTAATTAACATGCTACTGTTTAAATTAACAGTAGATTTTTTTTAAATGGCAAAGATTAGCTTTATTTGTCACATGTACAGTAACATGCATCGTTTGCATCAATGACCAACAAAGTCCAAGGATTGTGCTGTGGGCAGCCCTCGGTTGTTGCAACACCTCCAACACAGACATAGCATGCCCACAGCTCGTTAACCCTAACCCTAACCCTCTGTCTTTTGGGTTGTGGGAGGAAACCAGAGCAACCAAAGGAAGCCGACACAGTCATGGGAAGAACATACAAACTCCTTGCAGACAGCGGAGGGAATTGGTGATTGCTGGCATTACGCTACTGCACCGCCTGATAGATGAGCCTTATTTGTCACAAGTACATTGAAGCATCGAAACATATAGTGCAATACATTATTTGTGTCAATCTCCAACACAGTCTGAGCATGTGCTGAGGGCAGCCCACAAGTGTTGCCATGTTTCCAGTGCCAACATAGCATACCCACAACTTACCAACCTATACTAACCTGTACATCAGAAACTGGAGGACCTGAAGAAAACTGATGGGGAGAACATACAAACTCCTTACAGCAGAGGTGAGGATTGAACCTGGGTCGGTGGTGGTGTGCAGTGTTACGCAAACTGCTACGCTACCATACCCCATTGAATCCAAAAACTTTTAAAGTATTCATCAATTTTTTATCAGAACACTGCAAAATAAGTTATTAATGATTACAATGATGGACCAGTTCAGGCTTTGTCTTAATTATTTCTTCACTTTCTTCAGTTCATCATGAATACATTTTGTGATCTGTCCTTCAGGCCCTATAAAGATAAGTTCATATTAATCCCTTCTAACCTAAAATTGAAATTGTGGTCCTAGAAATCCAATATGCATAATAATGAGGTTTAAAGACTTGAAATATGGCCATCCAGCAGTAAATCTGTAAAAAAGGACCTTCTGTGCTGAAGAACAATTTTGAGGTCTTCACCTCCTCTTAACTGGTTGCACTAAATTAAAAACACCTCCACTTTATGTAATGACTAACTAGAATTATCAGTACATTTTACTTAGAAATACATTTCCCATTTCAATTACTCGTTGTATAAAACAAATAATTTCCCAAAAACAATAATCCAAAAACTGAATATTGCTTTTCGCCCTTAACTTGGCTTCTTACTCCAAGATGTTTCCTAATTATTTCAAGCATTTTTAAATTTTATTTTTGATAAGAACCCAAAGCAGGTATTCAGTCAATTTCATTCACATTACTTGATAAAACAGCAGCTAGAAGTACTGGATGTACTAAAGGCTGTAGGAACACACACCATCCTAGCTATATTTCTGAAGATTTTTACTCCAGAACCAGCTGTGCTTCAAGTCAGACAATTACAGTTGTTAGAGCAACAGCATTCACTCAATAACGTGGAAAATTGTTCAGATGCATCCTCTTCACAAAAAGCAGGACCGGTTAATTACTAACCAATTATTGGCAGATCATAGTAGGTATTGCTGACAGTGCTATATGCAGTGCTTATAAAAAGCATTCACTACCCTCCCAGGAAGCTTTCATGTTTTATTGTTTTACAACATTGAATCACAGTGGATTTAAATTGGCTTTTTTAACACTAAAAAAGACACTTTCCTGTCAAAGTGAAAACAGATCTCTACAAAGTGAACTGAATTATAAAACACAAAATAATTAACTGCATAAGTAAGCATTTAATAGATACCCCTTTGACAGTAATTACAGCCTTGAGTCTGTGTGGATGTCTCTGTCAGCTTTGCACATCTGGACGCTGCAAATTTTCCCCATTCTTCTTTACAAAACTGCTCAGGCTCTGTCAGATTGCATGGGGATTGTGAGTAAACAGCACCTTCAAGTCCAGCCACAAATTCTCAATTGGATTGAAGTCCGGATGTTGACTTGGCCACTCTAGGACATTA
Source organism: Mobula hypostoma (assembly GCF_963921235.1). Lineage (NCBI taxonomy): Eukaryota > Metazoa > Chordata > Chondrichthyes > Myliobatiformes > Myliobatidae > Mobula > Mobula hypostoma. Next base: position 149,158,251 of record NC_086099.1, read on the forward strand.
ACTTTGTTGTTTATAAGCCATTACTGTGTAACTTTGGCTTTATGCTTGGGGTCATTGTCTTGCTGGAAAACAAATCTTCTCCCAAGTTGCAGTTTTCTTGCAGACTGCATCAGATTTTTCCTGTATTTTGCTGCATTCATTTTACCCTCTACCTTCACAAGCTTTTTAGGGCCTGCTACAGTGAAGCATCCCCACAGCATGATGCAGTCACTACCATGTTTCACAGTAGGGTTGGTGAGAGTTTGATGATGTGCGGAGTCTGGCTTACTCCAAACCTTTAGTCTGATGGTCGAAAAGCTCAATTTTGGTTTCATCAGATCATAGAACCTTCTTCCAGCTGACTTCAGAGCCTCCCACATGCCTTCTGGCAAACTCTAGCCAAGGTTTCATGTGAGATTTTTTCAACACTGGCTTTCTCTTTGTCACTCTCCCATAAAGCTGCAACTGGTGAAGCACCTGGGCAACAGTTGTTGTATATGCAGTCTCTCCCATTTCAACCACTGAAGCTTGTAACTCCTCCAGAGTTGTCATAGGTCTTTTGGTGGCCTCCCTCACTAGTCCCCTTCTTGCATGGTCACTTAGCTTTTAAGGGTGGCCTGCCCCAGACAAATTTACAGCTGTACCATATTCTTTCTACTTCTTGATGGTTGACTTAACTTAACTGCGGAGTTATTTAGAGTGTTCTTTTGTCTTCATGGTGTAGTTTTTGCCAGGATACTGACTTACCAGCAGTTGGACCTTCCAGATACAGGTCTATTTTCACTACAATCAATTGAAACACCTTGACGGCACACAGATCTCCAAAAACAGGTGTGCTTTTAACCATTTATGGATTTCTAAAACAAATCGGCTGCACCAGTGATGATTTAGTGTGTCATATTTAAAAGTGGTGGTGGGGGTGAATACTTATGCAAACAGTTATTTTGTGTTTTCCATTTATAATTAATTTAGATCACTTTGTAGAGATCTGTTTTCACTTTGACACTGTTGATCAGTGTCAAAAAAGCTAAATTAAATACACTGATTCAATTTTGTAAAACAATAAAAGATAAAAACTTCCAAGAGGGGTGAATACTTTTTATAGGCACTGTAAAGCCACGTAGTCACTAATAATCTGTTTATCAGTGTGAAGGGAAATCTTCATCAGGACCACTTGGCTCTGAACATCATCATGCACTTCATGGACAAAAGATCTGAATTTTTGAGGTGAGTTAGATCAATACAACATTTGACCATTAATGTAGCCTGGTAATACTGATGTTAGTGGGCATCAAGGAGGAAATCATTCTATTGGTTGGAGTCACACTACCCATGAACTAAGATGATAGTATTTATTGCAATCAGTCATCCTAGCCCTGGGTTATCACTGCATGAGTTCCATACGCAGCCTTCTTCAGTTACTTCATCAATGACCTTTATGTGAGCGTTTTTGCTGATGATTACATAATATTCAGATCCCTTCACCACACCCAGGAAGTAAAACACAGGGCAGTCACTCACCCAGAACAATCCTACAGCACCTACAAACTTCAGCTTTCACCATCATGAAGGAGAAATGCAGCTGGTGCATGGCAACACTATCATAAATCTAAATGTGATTGTCCCCTTGTTTATCCTCCTTTCAGGTACTTAACAACTTTAAGCCTAATAGATGAAGGTATTTCAATCTCATGTATGTTTTCATCACGTGACATCAAAGTTCAAATTGAATTTATTATCACAGTACCTACTGTATATGTCACCACATACAACCCTGAGATTCATTTTCTTGCAGGCATACTCAATAAATCCAATAACCGTAATAGAATCAATGAAAGACCCCACATGACAAAACAAGCAACGGATTTGCAAAAGACAACAAACTGTGCAAATATAAAAGAAAAAAAACAAATAATAATAATAAATAAATAAGCAATAAGTATCGAGAACATAAAATGAAGAGTTCCTTAAAGTGAGCCCTCAGGTTGTGGGAACAGTACAGCGAGTGAAGTTGAGTGAAGTTATCCCCACTGGTTCAAGTGCCAGATGGTTGACGGGTAATAACTGCTCCTGAACCTGGTGGTGTCGCTCTTGGGGTTCCTGCACCTTCTTTCTGATGGCAGCACCAGGAAGAGAGCATGTCCTGGGTGGCGGGTGTCCTTGATGATGGATGCTGCTTTCCTGTGACAGCGCTCTGTATCGATGTGCTCAGTGGTGGAGAAGACTTTACCCTTAATGGACTGGGCCATATCAATTACATTTTGTAGTATTTTCCGTTCTAGGGCATTGGTGTTTCCATACCAGGCCATAATGCAACCAGTCAATATACTCTCCACCACACATCTACAGAAGTTTGTCAAATGTTTAGATGTCAGGCTGAATCCTCGCAAACCTCTAAGGAAGTAGAGGCGCTGCTGTGCTTTCTTTGCAATGGCATTTACATACTGGACCCACAACAGATCCTCTGAAATGATAACACTGAGGAATTTAAAGTTAATGACCCTCTCCACCTCTGATTCCCCTGTGAGAACTAGCTCATGCACCACCAGTCTCCTCCTCTAGAAGTCAATAACCAGCTCCTTGATTTTGCTGACACTGAGTGAGAGGCTCTTGCTGTGGCACCACCCAGCCAGATTTTCAATCTCCCTCCTATAGGCCGATTCGTCACCACCTTTGATTCAGCCAACAGTAGTGGTGTCATCAGCAAACTTGAATATTAGCCACACAGTCATAAGTGTAGTGAGTAGAGCAAGGGGCTAAGCACACAGCCTTTTGGTACATCTGCACTGATGTAGATCGTGGAGAAGATGTTGTTGCCAATCCGAACGACTGGGGTCTGCAAGTGAGGAAATTGAAGAATCAATTACACAAAGATGTATTGTGGCCAAGGTCTTGAAATTTATTGATCAGTTCTGATGAAGGCGGCCAGGTCTGAGACATTTTCCATTTCTCTTTCCAGAGATGCTGCCTGACCTGCTGATTTCTTTTCTCGCCAGCATTTATTACTGGCAACAACAACATAAGGGCAACTGCAGTGCTTATGCATCTTTACTTTGTTAACATTTGTAGGTATCTTTGTATTATGCAAAAATCTGGCCAAGTTATTTTCCACGTTGGAATCAGAGCAATGGTGGCATTGCCTTGGGTCTCATGTCACATTACTGCAAGGTGATACAAGCCAAATCATCACTCAGTGAACCAAGCCAGTGTTTCCACTGACAGCCGCTGCAGAGCTCAAGCAAAACTGTTTTTTAAAAGGTTGCACTAACTGCAATATACCTTGGCTCTGAATTTTTATTTTCTATAGGCTTTATCAATACCTCATTGGGTATTCAGATCAGTGGGTTCACCAATTCTGAAGAGCACAGGGGCCAACTAACAGAGATGCCAATGCACTGTTGCACCGACTCTGATTCTCTGCTTATTTTTGGTGCTGTTTGTGTTAGGTTTGCATGTTCTACCTGTGATACCATAGTGTTCATCAGAATGCTTCTCTATCTTCCCACATCTCAAAGCCATGTACATTGTAGGTAAGCCCCGGTGTTCAACTGAGTGGTAGAATTCCAGGCGGCTGATGAGAATTTTGGGAAAATATGAATTCTATGAAATTTGATAAGTTGCCAGCACGTTGAGACACAGTGGTCACTCTGGGTCCAATGAAAGGTGTATTTATTCATCTTGTATGTCTATTTTATGATCTCAAATTACTACTAGACATTAAAAACGTTAAGTACAGCAGGAATATCCCACCAGTGAGTTGCTCGAGAGCAATGGAGCTAAACTTGTTGTGTGCCGTGGCTGTGTTGTTGCCTGGACTTGTAGCGTACTGTTGTTGTGCTCAGGCAGTGCACAGTGTGTGTGATTATCTTGGATGTTTCTCTTGTGATTGCAAGACTCCTTTGGACATTGGTAACATAGAATTCTGCAAATCTGGTTCACTTCTTGACTTGCGAGGCTCACAGGGGAGCTGTGTTGTCCTGGTTGTGGCAAGGACTAAGCCGTCCTGCTGTGGTGGGTCCCTGCCTGTTGCAGCCACCCAGGGGAGAAGATGCTGAGGTGGTGTGGGAGACAGCAGAGGCCACTGTGGGCACATTGGAATCGGTACTGGGTTGAGGACTGGCACCACACATTGGTGCTACCCTCTGGTGTATGCTCAGTGTTGCCCTCAAGTGTTCGCTTGATGTTGCCCTGCGGTGTTTGCTTGGTGCTGCCCTTTAGTGTTCATTTGGTGCTGTTCTCAAGTGTTCACTCAGTGCTGCCCTCCAGTGCTTGCTTAGTACTGCCCTCCGATGTTTACTTGGTGGAAAAACAAGCTGGACCAGGGCAACTTACCAATTTGCAGTCATGCCACTCAGGGACTTGGGCTATATTATTTTTTTCTCTCTGTGACCGCATGTTTTCTGAAGTCATAACCTTGTGCTATGTGTATGTGCAGTGTGCTGTGCGCTGTTGGTAATGTGCTTTGCACCTTGGCTCCAGAGGAATTATGTTTTGTTTGGCTATATTTACGTATGATCAAATGATAATTAAACTCGAATTTGAACTTGAAATGGAATTAATTTAAATAGGTGTTTGATGGTCAGCACAGAGTTATTGAGTTGAAGGGCATGCCTCCGTGCTATTTGACTCTCTGTATCAGAGAAACTAATATTGACTCATCTAATCAAAGAAACTGTGCAAATCCCTGGAGGAGATAAATATAGCATTATCTGACATACAATCCTGGTTCACATACATACAGTGAATATCCAGCATTCTTGTTCTTTTCCATATAACCTCCAATGTTAATACATTGCTTAAAATATCTGAACTCTGGGGGGAGCTTTAAAGAGTTTAAGGTTATGTATCATGATAAGGGAGATTCAATAGTTTACTCTGGTACAGTAAACAATAAACACCAAACCATTTCAAAATATTCAAGATCATTACCAAAAAGTCAACACAAATGAATTAATTTAGTTTGACATAAATTCAAGAACTATCTCAAACCATAAGATGAGAAGGGAGAAAATTCAAATGGATGTTGATAATATTTAGAGAGTCATGGGTGGGCAGCAAGAATATTTTTTCACCAGGATACAAATGTTGAATATTAGAGAGCGTAGCCTGAAGGTGGGGAAGCGGGGGGTTAAAGTGGATGTGCCAGGCAAGTATATTTTTTTTACTTGCAGAGAGTGGTAAATGCCTGGAACATGCAGAGCTGGCATGGTAGTGGAAGCAAATATAATCAGTGGTGTTTAAGAAGCTTATTTTCATAAGCACATCAATATGCAGGGAATAGAGGGAGATGAACCATATGCAGGTGGAAGAGATTAGTTTGATATCATAGGCAGATGAAAAGAGTCAAGGAGGCTCCTTGATGAAAGGCAATATCCTCATTGACTCTTGGGAATATCTGGTCTTTGACCCTACAATGAATGGCATTGAAAATAGTGAGTTTATGCATCAAGTACACAGAAGCCCTGCATAAATGGTGCAAGGTATACACCACCGCATAAACTAAGTCAGACAACTCTTAGCCCATTTGTGGGGAATCTACTGTTCCTTATATTGGCTAACTTCACTCACAAAAGGCCATGTCGGCTACAATGGCAAACTATGGTAAATTGCTACATTTGGCAATCAACTGATGAAGGCTCTCAGCCCGAAAGATTGACTGCTGTTCTCTCCATTGATGCTGCCTGACCTGCTGAGTTCCTCCAGCAATCTGTGTGTGTTAATTTTGAAATCAAATTTTACATAAATGTGAACATACGCAATTGTTAACAGTCCTTACAACTAATAGATTATCCGTTACCCTCAAAGACTAAACCCACTTCTATTCGTGCTCCAGGAAATAACATGCCTGTAATCCAGACTGTCATAAGGTAAGCAATATGGATCAGAACCATGGCAAATATACTTCAAAAGCCAACTTACTGTATTTATTAGCCAGGCATGGACATTTGTTCTTTCCCAGTCAATTGAGAGTAAATATTACATTCAATAACTTGACTCTTAATGGATTTTATTTTTACTCAGCTTTAACATACTCCAACCAAAAGCTTCCTTTAGCCACAAGCATTTTTAATAAATCTTTTGAGTTTTGCTAGTATTTAGGCAGCCATCTTAGAATATGACACCGGAGCGTTGACATGGCTTCACGTTTTAGAATGCCATATAGTGAGGGGTGGAAAAGGTTCTTAGATTCGAGAGTGCAAATCTAAGTACAGGAATCACCCCAAACAACTTCAGTCTCCTCTGGAAAAATGTCTCATCCTCACCCATTTTAGAGAGAGAATTTAGCTGGGGAGAAACTTCAACAATGACTTTGTTGAATGATCGACCTAAGAGCACCTTACCTACCTAATTCTTATTTCTACAGTTTTAGATTTCTCAAAATTGCACCTTCAATATATATTCATGACTGCAGAGCTGACTGTGATTTTGATATGACTGAGTGATTCTGGATGGATTAATATTTGAACTTTATCCAATTCAATGTCTTCTTGAAAGATATTGAGAATCTAATATCTAATAATTAATGCAATACTGAATTTAAAAAATATAATAGAAAGTTGTGTGTTTTTGTTGGTGATAACTTGCTTGAGTCGGTGTCTATTACAAAACAGATTTTCTACATTTTTCTCCTCATCCAGTTTACTTATTTTTCTTGATATTCTGAGCAATGGATGTGCATAGACCTGCAGCAAGATTACATTTAACCCACCATCGGATGCTAGACTCAAAGGCAAATTGTCTACTTTTCACACATAAAAGTTGACCAAGCTTCACATTCCGGCATGCTGTGAGCAACAAAGGGGGCTTTAAATTAACTTTCTGTACAGTCTGTGTGTTTAAGGAAATGCTGGAGGAGCTATTCATACTGAAGCACAAAAAGGGTGCTTCTCTATGAATAAAAGTAGAAAAGTGTAACCAGACCACACAGTGACACGTTTGTTTCATTCTAACTGTGTTTGCTGCTCAGAATCTTTCTGCTATGCCTGTCCAAAAGACTTAAAAGCCCACAAAGAAGAATAACCATCTAGCATCTAGATTCATTCCTGAAAGACTTTGGAAATGTTAATGTTCAAATAATTGCTGCAGTGAAACCCAAGCCCAGATAAAGCCAGAGCTTTCCTCATTGAAACAATATGTGGATAATGTTTAAAACATCAAACAGAATGAAATTCCCATGAAAAAACAGTGGGCAAATTCACTGCCACAGAAGAAAGGATTTAACAAGTTTACAGCAAAGAAACAAGACAAAGATGAAGATGATACAAGTCATTTTGGATGGGTTGAGTGGGGGTTGATTAATGTATTATGAAAAATAAATAAATTCCGAGGCAAGCTTTTGCTATTTTATGTAGGTGTAGACATAATTTATCATATGTGCATTCCTGTGTGAGCACCCACATAAGATGTTATCAGTATCAGCTATAGTTAATAGAGAATTGAAAAAATCAGCAATACTTAGAGTTTAAAAAATATTAATGCATTGGCATTGCTGCCTTTGTCTCTTTTCTTCGGTTAGGGCAATCCTTCAAATTCAGCTGCAACAAAAACTGATTGCTGCAAGAACTTAGCACTTTGAGCATCATTTTTGGGGGCTGGGCAAGGAAGTGCTGACATTTTGGATAAAACCCTGCATCAGTATAGAGTGGAAAGAAAGTAAGCTGATATAAAGAGGAGGCGGGGAGGGGTGAGGCAGAGTTGGTAGGTGATAGATTGATGGAAGATGGCAAAGTTGGGTGACAGAGGCCAGGGTGGAGAGGTGGATTTCGTGACAGATGGGACCAGATATGGGAAAAAGGAGGCAAATAGAGGCAGAGAAGGGTGAAGGTGAGGACAGAGGCCAAGGGTGATAAGCAGGTCATGAAGCCTACAGGCTGGAATCTGACAAGGAAGGTGATAATGGTTTCCTATAGTGGGGAGTCTAGGACTAGAGGGCACAGCCTCAGAAAACAAGGATGTCCTTTTAGAACAGAGTTGTGGAGGAATTTCTTTAGCCAGAGGATGATGAATCTGTGGAATTGCTCCACTTTTCAGCATCCATACTCTCCCTTGTGTCTTTAGAACTAACTATTTGTAAAAGACACCCACACAAAATGCTGGAGGGAAAAGAGTAAACAGCCAACATTTTAGTCTGAGACCCTTCATCGGAACTAGAAAGAAAGATGAGAAGTCAGAATAAGAAGGTGGAGGGAAGCGAGGAAGAAGTATGTGGAGGCAGGTGATAGATGAGACCGGGAAAGGGGGAGGAGGTGAGATAAAGAGCTGGGAAGTTGATTGGTGAAATAAATACAGGACTGGGGGAGGGGAAATCTGATAGGAGAGGATAGAAGACCACGGAAGAAAGAGAAGGAAGAGGAGAACCAGAGGGAGCTGATTGGCATGTAAGGAGAGAAGGTAAGAGAGGGAAACAGGAAAGGGGAATGATGAAGGAGAAAGGGGGGAGCCAGTACCAGAAGTTAGAGAAATCAATGTTCTTCCCCTCAGGTTGGAGGCCACTCAGATGGAATATAAGGTGTTGCTTCTACAACCTGAGTGTGGCCTCATCACGTCAATCTATAAAAGACTTTGGTTATCCACGTAAAAAATCTTTAAGGGTTTATTGTTAAATGTTTTTACCTAACTTTCCTGAAGGACATCTTGCTATGTTAAAATTCAAGTATTATTTTCAAGTCGTTCTGGCCATCAGGGCAATTTTATGGAGGAGAGTTCCAGCTAAATGTCGCCATGCAAATGTGCAATAGATGTAAAAAATGCAATTCAACTGTGATATCAATGAGTGATACAATGGCCAATGGGTTAGAAATAATAACTGGTTATATTTTGGACAGTACAAAATATACATACATTTAACTCAGTGCTGAGTGACAGTTGAAGCCTTTTATTGGGAATAATGTGTGTAAAAGTGCCATCAACTTAATATTTATAAATTGCAAATTAGCATGAAGTGATTTCTGAATAATAAATAACCTGCTATTGATAAAACATTCCAGTTAAGTATGCTAAAAAACAATAAAGGAACTACTGACAGAAAATTAGAGTAACACAAGCTGGAAGAGGTTGCAGGGAGGTGGAAAAATACCAGGAGTCTAGTCAGTGGCATTCTGGAGCTAATGGAAGGTCTAATAGAGCCTTGGCATTGCTGATGGATATATTCAACATCTCTCCAGAACAATCCATTGTCCCCTCAGTTTTCAAGGTGCAGCCATCATTCCAGTGCCAAAGAAGGTGACATTAACATGCCTAAATGACCATCACCCAGTGGCATTAACATCAAACATTATGAAATGCTTTGAGCGGCTGGTCATGGTGCACATTAAATCCTTTCTCCCAGCTACACTGGACCCTTTTCAGTTCGCTTATCGCTCAAATCAACCCACTTCTGATGCAATAGCCTTTTCCCTCCACTCTGACCTGTTCCACCTGGAAAATGGGGTCTCATATGCTGGACTGCTGTTTATAGACTTCAGTTCAGTGTTCCACATCATCATACCCCAGAAACTGGTGGGGAAACTATCCTGGCTGGGTCTCAACACCTCCCTCTGCAATTGGATACAAGACTTCTTAACAGTAAGGCCACAGTCAGTCTATGTGAGCAGTAAAGTCTCTCGTCCCATTATGCTGAGCAATAGTTTTTTCCCAAAGCTGTGTGCTCAGCCCACTGCTGTTCACACTGCTGACGCATGACTGTGTCGCAGGATCCAGCTCAAACCAGGTCATCAAGTTTATGGATAACACAACAGTGGTTGGCCTTATCAGGAACGATGACGAGATGGAGTATAGAGAAGAAGTGGAGCGGCTGGTAGATTGGTGCAGGAAGAACAACCTTAGCTTGAACATGAAGAAGACAGACAAAAAAAAACATGAAGACAAAGGAAATCATTGTGGACTTTAGGAAGGTGCAGATGAACCATCCCCCTCTGTGAATACATAGATCCTCCATAGTGAGAGTTACCGTACAGTGGTATGCAAAAGTTTGGGCACCCCGGTCAAAATTTCTGTTACTGTGAATAGCTAAGCAAGTAAAAGATAACCTGATTTTCAAAAGGCATAAAGTTAAAGATGACACATTTCTTTAATATTTTAAGCAAGATTACTTTTTTATTTCCATCTTTTACAGTTTCAAAATAACAAAAAAGGAAAAAGGCCCGTAGCAAAAGTTTGGGCACCCTGCATGGTCAGTACTCGGTAACACCACCTTTGACAAGTATCACAGCTTGTAAACGCTTTCTGTAGCCAGCTATCAATTCTACTTTGGGATATTTTCGCCCATTTTTCCTTGCAAAAGGCTTCTAGTTCGGTGAGATTCTTGGGCCGTCTTGCATGCACTGCTCTTTTGAGGTCTATCCACAGATTTTTGATGATGATTAAGTCAGGGGACCGTGAGGGCCATGGCAAAACCTTCTGCTTGCACCTCCTGAGGTAGTCCATTGTGGATTTTTAGGTGTGTTTAGGATCATTATCCTGTTGTAGAAGCCATCCTCTTTTCATCTTCAGCTTTTTTACAGACCATGTGATGTTTGCTTCCAGGATTTGCTGGTATTTTTAATTGAATTTATTCTTCCCTCTATCAGTGAAATGTTCCACATGCCACTGGCTGCAACACAAGCCCAAAGCATGATTGATCCACTCCTGTGCTTAACAGTTGGAGAGATGTTCTTTTCAAGAAATTCTGCACCCTTTTTTCTCCAAACATACCTTTGCTCATTGCAGCCTAAAAGTTCTATTTTAACTTCATCAGTCCACAGGACTTGTTTCCAAAATGCATCAGGCTTGTTTAAATGTTCCTTTGCAAACTTCTGATGCTGAATTTTGCGGTGAGGATGCAGGAAAGGTTTTCTTCTGATGACTCTTCCATGGAGATCATATTTGTGCAGGTGTTGCTGCACAGTAGAACAGTGCACCACCACTCCAGAGTCTGCTAAGTCTTCCTGAAGGTCTTTTGCAGTCAAACGAGGGTTTTGATTTACCTTCCTAGCAATCCTATGAGGTTCTCTCGGAAAGATTTCTTGGTCTTCCAGACCTCAACTTGACCTCCACCGTTTCTGTTAACTGCCATTTCTTAATTACATTACGAACTGAGGAAACGGCTACCTGAAAACACTTTGCTATCTTCCTGTAGCCTTCTCCTGCTTTGTGGACATCATTTATTTTAATTTTCAGAGTGCTAGGCAGCTGCTTAGGAGAGCCCATGGCTGCTGATTGTTGGGACAAGGTTTGAGGAGTCAGGGTATTTATAAAGCTTTGAAATTTGCATCACCTGGCCTTTCCCAACAATGGCTGTGAACAAGCCATAGCCCTAACAAGCTAATTAAGGTCTGAGACCTTGGTAAAAGTTATCTTAGAGCTCAAATCTCTTGGGGTGCCCAAACATTGGCATGGTGCTCCTTTCCTTTTTTTCACTCTAAAATTGTACAAAACAAAAATAATACACTAATCTTGCTTAAAATGTTGAAAAGAATGTTTGTCTTTAACTTTATGACTTTTGGAGATCCGTTCATCTTCTACTCTCTTAACTATTCACAGTAACAGAAATTTTGACCAGAGGTGCCTAAACTTCTGCATGCCACTGTAAGTCCACCAAGTTCTTAGCAGTTCGCATCATGGATGACCTCGCCTGGTCCCTTAATATCATCTTCCTGAACAAGTAGGCACAACAGCACCTCCACATTCTAAGAAGATTGAGACAAGTAAGGTTCCCTCCCCACATCTTAACTGCATTTCACTAGAGCACCATTGAGAATATCTTGACAAGTTGCATCTCCCTGTGGTGTGGGAGCAGTTGAGCATCGAACCAGAAATCCCTACAGTAGACTGTGTGAACAGCTGAGAGGATCATAGGGGTCTCCCTACCAACCATTCGGGATATTTATCAGGAACACTGCATACGTGGGGCCCTTAGTATTATTAAAGATCCCACCCATCCATCCAGCAAACTAGCAATCAATAAAATTCCAAGTGTCACTTTGACCAGTGTTGCAGTTCCCCATTAATCTAACGATTTGTTTAAAAAAAAGGTTAATGTGAATCAGGTGTTTTAAGTGGTATGAGTATTAGGAGCATAATGCAGTTTAGAGTATTATAAAAATAATAGCATATCTTGTTTCCAATAATGCAAAAACCATTATAGAAACGTGTATGATGGAGAGGTTATATTTTTGTCAGAATTGAATGTGCTCTACTGAGAAATGAAATTTGTGCATTGCACTCTGCTTCCAAAACTTGACTATATAGAACATAGAACAGAGTACAGAGAATAGTACAGCACAGTACAGGCCCTTTGGCCCACAATGTTGTGCTGACCCTTAAACCCTGCCTCCCATATAACCCCCCACCCTAAATTCCTCCATATACCTGTCTAGTAGTCTCTTAAACTTCACTAGTGTATCTGCCTCCACCACTGACTCAGGCAGTGCATTCCACGCACCAACCACTCTCTGAGTAAAAAACTTTCCTCTAATATCCCCCTTGAACTTACCACCCCTTACCTTAAAGCCATGTCCTCTTGTATTGAGCAGTGGTGCCCTGGGAAAGAGGTGCTGGCTATCCACTCTATCTATTCCTCTTATTATCTTGTACACTTCTATCATGTCTCCTCTCATCCTCCTTCTCTCCAAAGACTAAAGCCGTAGCTCCCTTAATCACTGATCATAATGCATACTCTGTAAACCAGGCAGCATCCTGGTAAATCTCCTCTGTACCCTTTCTAATGCTTCCACATCCTTCCTATAGTGAGGCGACCAGAAGTGGGCACAGTACTCCAATTGTGGCCTAACCAGAGTTTTATAGAGCTGCATCATTACATCGCGACTCTTAAACTTTATTCCTCGACTTATGAAAGCTAACACCCCATAAGCTTTCTTAATTACCCTATCCACCTGTGAGGCAACGTTCAGGGATCTGTGGACATGTATCCCCAGATCCCTCTGCTCCTCCACACTACCAAGTATCCTGCCATTTACTTTGTACTCTGCCTTGGAGTTTGTTCTTCCAAAGTGTACCATCTCACACTTCTCCGGGTTGAACTCCACCTGCCACTTCTCGGTCCACTTCTGCATCCTATCAATGTCTCTCTGAATCTTCAACAATCCTCTACACTATCTACAACACCACCAACTTCTATGTTGTCTGCAAGCTTACCAACCCACCCCTCTACCCCCACATCCAGGTCGTTAATAAAAATCACGAAAAGTAGAGGTCCCAGAACAGATCCTTGTGGGACACCACTAGTCACAATCTTCCAATCTGAATGTACTCCCTCCACCATGACCCTCTGCCTTCTGCAGGCAAGCCAATTCTGAATCCAGCTGGCCAAACTTCCCTGGATCCCATGCCTTCTGAATTTCTGAATAAGCCTACCATGTGGACCCTTGTCAAATACCTTACTAAAATCCATATAGATCACATCCACTGCACTACCCTCATCTATATGCCTGGTCACCTCCTCAAAGAACTCTATCAGGCTTGTTAGACACGATCTGCCCTTCAGAAAGCCATGGTGACTGTCCCTGATCAGACCATGTTTCTCTAAATCCCCATAGATCCTATCTCTAAGAATCTTTTCCAGCAGCTTTCCCACCACAGATGTAAGTTTCACTGGTCTATAATTACCCGGACTATCCCTACTACCTTTTTTGAACAAGGGGACAATATTCGCCTCCCTCCAGTCCTCCGGTACCATTCCCGTGGACAACGAGGACATAAAGATCCTAGCCAGAGGCTCAAGAATCTCTTCCCTTGTCTCGTGGAGCAGCCTGGGGAATATTCCGTCAGGCCCCGGGGACTTATCCGTCCTGATGTATTTTAACAACTCCAACACCTCCTCTCCCTTAATATCAACATGCTCCAGAACATCAACCTCACTCATATTGCCCTCATCATCATCAAGTTCCCTCTCATTGGTGAATACCGAAGAGAAGTATTCATTGAGGACCTCGCTCACTTCCACAGCCTCCAGGCACATCTTCCCACCTTTATCTCTAATCGGTCCGACCTTCACTCCTGTCATCCTTTTACTCTTCACATAATTGAAGAATGCCTTGGGGTTTTCCTTTACCCTACTCACCAAGGCCTTCTCATGCCTCCTTCTTGCTCTCCTCAGCACTTTCTTAAGCTCCTTTCTTGCTTCCCTATATTCCTCAATAGATCCATCTGATCCTTGCTTCCTAAACTTCATGTATGCTGCCTTCTTCCACCTGACTAGATCTTCCACCTCACTTGTCATCCATGGCTCCTTCATCCTACCATTCTTTATCTTCCTCATCTGGACAAATTTATCCCTAACATCCTGCAAGAGATCTCTAAACATCGACCATGTCCATAGTACATTTCCCTGAAAAAACATCATCTCAATTCACACCCGCAAGTTCTAGCCTTATAGCCTCATAATTGGCTCTTCCCCAATTAAAAATTTTCCTGTCCTCTCTGATTCTATCCTTTTTCATGATAATGCTAAAGGCCAGGAAGCGGTGGTCACTGTCTCCCAGATGCTCACCCACTGAGAGATCTGTGACCTGACCCGGTTCGTTACCTAGTACTAGATCTAGTATGGCATTCCCCCTGGTCGGCCTGTCCACATACTGTGACAGGAATCTGTCCTGGACACACTTAACAAACTCTGCCCCATCTAAACCCTTGGAACTAATCAGGTGCCAATCTATATTAGGGAAGTTAAAGTCACCCATGCTCCTCTGTATCTCTGCTGCTACCAGGGGGCCTATAGAATACCCTCAATAGAGTAATTGCTCCCTTCCTGTTCCTGACTTTCACCCATACTGACTCAAAAGAGGATCCTGCTACATTACCCACCCTTTTTGTAGCTGTCATAGTATCCCTGACCAGTAATGCCACCCCTCCTCCACTCCCCCCCCCCCATCCCTTTTAAAGCACTGAAATCCAGGAATATTGCGAATCCATTCCTGCCCTGGTGCCAGCCAAGTCTCTGTAATGGCCACTACATCATAATTCCATGTATGTATCCAAGCTCTCAGTTCATCACCTTTGTTCCTGATGCTTCTTGCATTGAGGTACACACACTTCAGCTCTTCTACCTTACTACCTTTACACTGTTCATTCTGCTTCTCTTTCCTCAAAGCCTCTCTATATGTTAGATCTGGCTTTACTCCATGCACTTCTTTCACTGGCTCTATCGCTCTGGGTCCCATCTCCCTTGCAAATTAGTTTAAACCCTCCCGAACCATGCTAGCAAACCTATTGACTTTATTTTTTTTACTGTTCTGATTTACATACCCATTGTTTTAATTCATTCAACGTTTAATATTTTCTTTCCCTATTCAAGTAGTAGTGTTTAATTTCCAACCAATGGCCAAGCTTTGTTAACTGTGACTAAGCAGTCATCAAAATCCCCTGAATGGGTGTTATGTACACCATTAGGTGCTTCAAACTGTTTAGATCTATGGTGTCAGTGAAGGTCCTGGAAGACTCTTGTTTTGAGCAATCGTGCACATGCACCTCAGCTACATGGTTCTGTTTCAGAACTACTAAACTCACTCTTGCATACAAACAGGGATATTTAACAAGACAAGCAGTTTATAGGCTTGTAACCATCTCTATTAAAAGGTTTGTAACAAACATAAGATACAAGATAATAATAGTGTTATATTGCAACACTTCTAAATTGGTCGTGGTTTGATTCTCTTCTTGATGTTAAAATCTAACACCAGAGAAAACAAGCAATAGCAAAGCATCAATGTATTTAAGACTATTGTTCTACAGTCAATATCAACAGGTTAACTATTCCATCACATCTCAACCCAGTTCTTATCCTATACCTGAGCTAAGGGATGTGCTTGCTACCCTGTGAATCTATGTTCATGGGACACTACGGTATATGTTCACACCTTCCTTTTCATGTATCTGCAGTCACTATGCTGAAAGGCAGCAACAAAGGCACATCAATGGTACCACACGAAACTATCAAACTGCAAAAATTAACAACTAATCCCCATTAATAGCATTACTGAAGGTGATTAAATCAAAATCTAAATCAATTTTATTCTACACTATCAATGGCCAATATATTACAAACTTTGGGGTAGCAATCTATAATAATTTTATGATTAACCAAAAGATTCTAAGTGGAGTTCAGCTACAACCTGTGGAAAGCACATCTTAGCTCACAGGACTAGAAACAATATCAGGATTTATCATCTTAGAATACTTCTTTGTTCCATTTTGCATTTGGAAAACTACCTGATGGATCTTGCATTCATGAATCAACAGGCTCCAACAATAAAGTATTCAACACAAATGGGATTTTACAAGAAGTATTATTGATAAACTAATTTCATTTCAGCAATTAGAGCAAACAATGCAACCATGTCTCTGTTCCACAGTAATTGGTGTGGCTAGAACGATCATGCAAATCAATCTGTGTTCTGGCTGAGGATCAGATAATAATGGTTAAGATACGAGTAAGCAAGCTGTAAAGATTTTTGCTCAGAGCATGTGATATGATTGTTCTGGAAACTTTGGCCATAAGTGTATGGCATCAGATCTGTTTGACATTTAGCAACAATTTGCATTCATGAGCTAGCCTACATTTAGCATTTCAGTAATTTTATCTTGGTATTTCTCATTTTGGAAGGCTTTCACTATTATTAATATTATTAATATTATTAAATGTAGAAAAATTTTCTGCTGTTTACATCAACAAATGGAACGGAAGTATTGAAAATGTTCACAAATCTTATTAAATAAATGGGGAAAGGATTGAACACAATCACCATAGGCAGTTGACCTATGACTGAGAGTGATTCAAAATCATCTGGGAAACTATCATCTGATAAGTGAGAGAGTGTAATTAAGTTCTTCAAATAACAAAGTGTTACCAAATTTATTGTGTAAAATTAAATTCCATGTGTTTAAAGACAGAAGAGCAACATAGATTCACAATTCACTATGTGAACAAACAGGGGATGCACTTTAAAAACTTCTGTTTAGTAGCACAAATGACTTTAAAATAAATGAAATAAACTTGATTTTGGAACTTTCTAATTGTTAAAGATAACTAAAATACAACCATGAAAAACTAGTGTTAGCTGTCAGAAAAAGTTTCTGTCAGAACTATCTTCTGTTTAAGAAAAGATAGGGAGCTAAGAGGGTGACACACACAAAATGCTGGAGGAACTCAGCCGGCTAGGCTGCATCTATAGAAAAGAGTACAGTCATGGTCTCAGCTCAAAACTTCAGTTGCAATCTTTTCCATAGATGCTGCCTGGCCTGCTGGGTTCCTCCAGCATTTTGTGTGTTTTGCTTTGGATTTCCAGCATCTGCAAATTTTCTCTTGTTTGAGATAAGAGGGTGAGCAGGGAGGGTTGCACTATTAATTAGGAACAATATCACAACTGTACTCAGAGAGGACATAATAGAGGGCTCATCCTCTGAGTCTATGAAGGTAGATCTCAAAAATAAGAAAACTGTGAACACAGTAACAGGATTAAATTACCGATCTCCCAAAATCCAGGACATTGAGGACCAGACATACAGGTTGATCAGGGAAAGGTGTAAAAACAACTGGGTTGCTGTCATGGGTGACTTCAAACAACTTTATGTAGTCTGGGACCTCCTTAGTGAAAGGTTTAGACCGGGCAAAATTTATTATATATGCATCCAGGAAAGCTTTTTAAATTAATACATAGATGGTCCAACAAGAAGAGGGATCATATTAGTGTTTGGTAATGAGCTTGGCCAGGTGACAGACCTTCCAGTGAGGGAACAGTTAGAGAACAGTGAGCACAATGCCTTAATTTTAAGAAAACTATGAATTATGGTTAGTATGGACCCTACATGAGAAGGGCAACTCACAAGAGTATTGGGCAGAAACTAGTGAGATTTTATTGGGAATAACTGTTCCTGGACAAATCCACATCTGGCATGTGAAGGGCGTTTAAAGACCAATTGACAGATTACAGAGCAAGTATGTTGCCGTAAGAAGATGGTACAAGGTTAGCAAGGTCAGGGAACCTTGATAGATTCTGAGTTTAGTTAAGAGAAATAGGAGAGCCAGTTAGGCTATAAAAAGTCCTTGACAAGTAGGATTTCACTTTGTAGGAAGGAAACAAATCTTCTCCCAATGCTATTCTCTTGCAGACTGCATCAGAATTTCCCTGTATTTTGCTGATTTCATTTTACCTTCTACCATCACAAACATTCTAGGGCCTGCTGCAGTGAAGCGTTCCCACAGCATAATGCAGCAATCACCGTGGTAGGTATGGTATCTTTTTGATGATGTGTGGAGTTTGACCTACTCTAAATCTAGCATTTAGTCTGTTGACCAAAAAGCTCAATTTTGGTTTCATCAGACCATAGAACCTTCTTCCAGCTGACTTCAGAGCCTCCCACATGTCTTCTGGCAAACTATAGCCAAGATTTCACGTGAGATTTTTTTTAACAGTGGCTTTTTCTTTGCCACTCTCCCATAAAGCTGTGACTGGTGAAGCACCCGGGCCACAGTTGTTGTCTAAACTCAGGTTGGAGGAGCAACACCTCATATACCGTCTAGGAAGTCTCCAGCCCCTTGGTATGAACATAGAATTCAACAACTTCCGGTAATTCCCTCCCCCTCCCTTCCCCTATCCCTATGTCACTCTGCCCCCTCCCCCAGCTGCCTACCACCTCCCTCTTGGTTCCACCTCCTTCTACTACCCATTGTGTTTTCCCCTATTCTTTCTTCACCTTTCCTGCCTATCACCTCCCTGCCTCCGCTCCCCCACCCCTTTATCTTTCCCTTACTGGTTTTTCACCTGGAACTGACCAGCCTTCTCCTTCCCACCCTCCCCCCACCTTCTTTATAGGGCCTCTGCCCCTTCCCCCTACAGTCCTGACGAAGGGTTCCGGCCCGAAACGTCGACCGATCTTTTCCACTGATGCTGCCCGACCTGCTGAGTTCCTCCAGCGTGTTGTGAGTAGTTGTTGTATGCACAGTCTCTGTTATGCTGTATCAGCCACTGAAGCTTGTAACTCTTCCAGAGCTGTCATATATTTCTTGGTGACCTCCTTCACTAGTCCCCTTCTTGCATGGTCACTCAGTTTTTGAGAACAGCCAGCTCTAGGCAGATTTACAGCTGTGTTATTTTCTTTCTATTTGTTGATCATTAACTTAACTGCACTTCAAGACTCCAAGGCATATTCAGCGAATTGGAGATTTTCTTGTATCTATCTCCTGACTTGTGCTTTTCAATAACCTTTTTGCAAAGTTGCTTGATGTGTTCTTTTGTCTTTATGGTGTAGTTTTTGCCAGGATACTGACCCATCAGCAGTTGGACCTTCCAGATACAGCTGTATTTTTACTATAATCAACTGAAACACCTTGACTGTACAAAGGCCTCCAAAAACAGATCTCCTTTTAACCAGCAAACAACAGGAATTCTGCAGATGCTGGAAATTCAAGCAACACACATCAAAGTTGCTAGTGAACGCAGCAGGCCAGGCAGCATCTCTAGGAAGAGGTACAGTCAACGTTTCAGGCCGAGACCTTTCGTCAGGGCAAAGAAATAGCAGATAGTGTTAAATCAATCCCAAGTGTGTGGTGATGCACTTTTGGAGATCAAACGTAAAGAGAAAGTACACAGCTAATGGCAGGTCTCTTATCTGTGTTGATGTACAGAGGGATAGGGCTCAAGTCCATCACTCCCTGAAAGTGACTGCACAGGTTGATGGGGTGGTAAAGAGGCCATACGATAAGCTTGCCTTTCTTAGTTGAGACATTGATTTCAAGAGTTAGGAAGTTATGTTGTCACTTTATGAAACCCTTGTTAGGCCTCATCTGAAATACTGCATTCAATTCTGGAGGCCCCATACGGGAAGGATGTGGAGGTTTTGGAGACGTTGCAGAAGAGGTTTACCAGGATTCTGCCTGGATTAGAGGGTACTTGGTATAACAAGAGTTTGGACAAACATGGATAGTTTTCTTTGGAGCATGGAGGCCGAAGAGAGAACCATTGGAATTTTATAAGATTATGAGAAGCAGGAATAGATTTGACAGCTGGTATTTTTATCGCTGGGTTGAAATATACCAGAGGACTTACACTTGAGGTGAGAGGTGGTAAGTTCAAAGGAGATATGCAGGGTAAGTTTTGTATACAGAGACTGATGGTGCCAGGAATGTGCTGTAAGTGGTATCAGAAACACTGAAGAGGCTCTTACATAGGCTTGTGATGTGCAGAAAAGGGAGGGATATTTACATCCTGTCAGCAGAAAGGATTAGTTTAATCAGGCACTTAATTATTAGTTTAATTAGTTCATCAGAACATTGTGGGTCAAGGAGCCTAATCCTATGCCTGTACTGTTCTAAATCATTGAACTCACATTACCGAAACT
This sequence comes from Mobula hypostoma, assembly GCF_963921235.1. Classification (NCBI taxonomy): domain Eukaryota; kingdom Metazoa; phylum Chordata; class Chondrichthyes; order Myliobatiformes; family Myliobatidae; genus Mobula; species Mobula hypostoma. The sequence continues at coordinate 149,178,564 of NC_086099.1, forward strand.
CTCCGAGGTACAATGGCATCTTCACCAGAAATCATATATAATGGTTTAAGATGCAGAAAATTAACAATTTGTTTATTTTTCCCTCAAGAGGGAACAATTGGGGTATGGGAAGTAAATTCTAAAATTTCAAAAAGTATGGTGGGGTGGGGAGTGGGGTTGGTCAGTTTTCCATTACTATGGCAACTGAGACAAGTGGAAGCAAAACATGGGATATTCATGTAGCAGAATTCAGGGCACTCACGTTCATATGGAAAAGGCATTCCTGGTCTAAAAGTCAGCAATGCAGGTACTGTTGAGTGGTGCCAAAGAATAAAAGCATCCTTTGAACCAATGACCAAGTCAGGTATTTCACCAGCAGAGACTAGCAGTAGCATTTTAGTCACTCCAAATATAAAGCAAAGCCTGCTCATATCATTATCCCAGTTCGCTGTAAAGATTAACATATCATCCATGAATATACTGCCTTGCTGACATTTTCTTTCTACAGTTTTCCAGCGTTCCCCAGCATACCTATAGGCAAGGTCAGTATTTGGTGCACCAAAATTAATATTTGATATTCTAATACACTGTATTACTAGATTACACCAGTTTTCAAATCTAATTTCCATAATCTCATACACAGCAGAATGTCCACACAGTATTTACTCGTAACTAAATGTGGTTTCTATAATTCGATTGCTCTCACTTAATTAAAACACTGGACAAACCATCATCCAGTTTTGCAAGTGAAATGCACAAGGCACAAAATATACAGGAATAAGTTTCCTGCAAATGGATTAAATATAGGTGGAAATGACACTCCAAGATCTAGTATTCTGAACTAGCATGTCAATTATTGGCTACTTACTACTTAATAGATAATTACACTCTATAGTTGGCTGTGAAAAAAATCAGGAGTCACCCAGGTGTTAAACATTAGCTGATATTACTATCAACAGCCAAGCAGCTCATGTGATTTAAAGGGTAAATAGAGTGAACTGTCTTCAACCATTTAAAATACACATTTGGTCTATTGGGAAAAAAAGCATTATTTTAGCACTATTACACTGCATTTTTAAATTCTAGTATTACTTTGATGTCTCGAAATCCTGGATAAATTTTCTGTAGATTTTCCATATTCACATCATACAAAATTTCATTAGGTTTGTCACACATTCCATTTGTCAGTGCCATTCAAAACAAGGACTAGTAAGAAAAAAATCGTTTGGAATTTGAAAGTTGGTGTCTCTTAGTCTCTTTAAGGTTCCAACAGACCTTTATGCAGATTGCATCGTGGTGTCTTCACCTAGTTATTCTCATAATTAGAAATATAGGGGCCATAGGCTTGGTGAAGATTCTCAAAGTATCCAGGAGAGTTATTATTGTCTGAATAAATCTTCAATACTTAGGTACGTTCAATTTTCTCATCCCCTAATATTGCAGGTGGCAAGTTGGTTCAATCAAACTGAGCTCTACATTAAGGCAGTGCAGGCATATTGAACATTCAGAGGTGTACAGTAATTGAAAGGTTGGTTGAAGAGTATCTTACTGAGATGTATGCCAGTTTAATGATTAGGGAAAACAGGACCATAGGAAGTTTAAGTTATTGCAGTAAGAGAAGGAATTAACTAGATATGACTAAAGCTTTCTTTTCTCAGAAGGTATTGAGCCTCTAGAATCCCTTGTGAGCTGGTGAGGTGGGTTATGACTTTGCTTGCTTTCAATATGGAATTTCTTCAAATCCTGATGGGACAAATATTGTGCAGAAAGTTATTCCCTTTGACGAACCTTCAGTCCATGTGATCCTAAGAGGAATTTTCCAACCATTTTTCCTAGGATTTTGTTGCTTGGTTTTGAGCTAGGTCTAACCTTATGTCCTAACCAAGACTCCATTGATTTTATGGATCATATGTAGAACTTCCCTATACAGATCTCTGCCACCTTTTATGAGAACACACCATTACCATGTGCCATTCAGTTGTTCTTGGCCTTCATCCTATCATTGACATCTGCACTCTGCAGAGGGCATTGACCTTTGTCCTCTGCACTCCTCACATTTCTCTGCACCTTTACAATGGTTTCATTTTCCACTTTTCCTGGTTATGATAAAAGGGCCATTTATTTTTTTTTCTCTATCTGCCAAACATTTCCAGTCTCTCTTTTTTAAAAATATTTTGTTTTAATTTAATGTCTAATTATTGAAATTCAAGCCCGACTTATAAAAATTATCACTGGCTGTAATGCTTCCAGTGTGTTGTGCAGGTGCAATCTGGGATAGTTTGAGCTAATAGAATTGTCTCTTCTCACCAAGACTAGGCATGGAGAGCTGAGAGTGGTAACTGCTGGTTTTAGAAGGAGGGAGAAGATTGGTCCTGTATGCTTATAAAAGCATAGAAGTTGTTAAGAACCCATTTCCTTCACACAGCAGTCTAGGTATATCATGAAATTTTCCTTGAAGTCTGAAGTACTTAAAACGCTTTGTTTCTTTATTGAATATGAATCACATCAGTCAGCTATCATGTACAGTCAGAAGATATGCCAGAATAGTTGAATAAGAAAGATCTTTATTGATATTAAAAAGCCACACTCATAAAATATGTATTTATGTCATGATATTTATCCTTGATGTTCACCCTTAGCCACCTTTTTGAACTTTAGGTCAACATTTCTAAAATATTTATGATTGAAAACAGTTCTCTATCCTGCCTAGCTTCCAGCAGGTATGAGACTGCATGATAGTGCAGATAATTTTCTGAGATGCCTTTGTTCATATTCATGAACACCACTGCTGTTATAAGCCTTAAATAATTCTTGGGTTCTGCCTATTTATTCTAATTATCATTAATTTCTGATATGATTGTTTTTTTAATTTGTCCTATCTATCAATGCTTATCACCTCTTTCTCAATATATCTCACACTTGCGAGCTACTTTCCTGCATCCAAAAACCTTGTTCTAATATGTAAACAAGATCATTTAAACAGGATTATTTCATCCATGACATAATCTGTTCATAGCACTTCTGAACATGTCATTTAACTTCCTTACAAATGCTCACCTCAAGCCATGCTGCAAGGGTCACAATGTTAGCAAGTTTTGCAGATTGCAATTAATTGAATATGCATTTTGAAAGAAGTTGCAAATGAACAAGGCTTAAATCAGAAATCACACCATGGCGTACTTACTGAAAATTAATTAACCTCGGTCATAATTTATGCACGGCTGCAATTTCACTATACCGTGCAAAATTCATGTCAAGACGACTGCATTACTGTAACCAATTATTTTAGGACAATTTTTTAAGCATAAAATACCAGATTAATACTCAGCAAGAGAGGGAGGATGGATGTAATAGGTTAATGGCTCAGATTTCAGTGGAAAGGAGAAACATGTGAGGATTAAAATGATTGTTGACCTGATCTTCACTGAATGGGAGCTTTAAAAAAAAAGTCACCTGTGATCTTATTTTCACATTTAAGAATGAAATAGTTTCTTTTATATTGCTCTAGTTCAAAATAGTAATCTATTAAAGGATTTGAATGGTAAAGAGAGCTAGAAGCACAGATCTAATTTTTTTTTTCAGAACTGGATGAGAGAAAACAAGTTTGTTTTTAGTTACAAAATAGGTAGAAGAGGTATGATTAGAACAAAGGGAATATGTTTGATATGGTGATATGTCAGCCCTTCAAAAGTATTCATCCTACTTTGTTCAGTATATGGTTGAACCACCTCTCTCAGCTATTACAGCCAGTAGTTTTTTTGGATAAGTCTCTCTTTCCATTTTTCAAAATTGTTCAAATTGTGTCAAGTTAGTTGGGGAGCAGTGGTAGACAGCAATCTTGACCTTAACCTTAACCCAATCAAATCTCTCTGGCAACACATCAAGATCGCTGTCCATCACCACTTCAAATATTTCCTCCTGGATGGTTGTAAGAAGAAGAGGGCATGTCCTGGATGGTGACAGCCCTCAAGGATGGATGCCACCTTCTTGAGGCACAGCCTAATGAAGATGCCTTCAATGGTGGGAAGGCTTGTACCTGTGATGGAACTGGCTGAGTATACAATTCTATGTAGCCTTCCGCAATTCTGTGCATTGAAGTCTCCATACCAGGCTGTGATGCAACCAGTCAGAATGCTAAACACTGTACAGCTGTAGAAATTTGCTAGAACCTTTGGTGACATCGCAAATCACTTCTAACACCTAATGAAGTATAGCTGTTGGCATGGCTCCTTTATGATTGAGTTCTTTTGAAACTGGTGGGAATCTCTGACTGCAGAGGAGGTAGAAGACGTCCTTGAACAGTTGGCGGAAGGTCTCAGTATATTATCAGGAACTCTATTTGGCCCTGATACCTTGCAAGTTTTCACCCTCTTCAAGGAATTTCTGATGTCGGCCTCTGAGACAGAGATCACAGTGGGGATGTTGTGGTGACCAGTCCACCTGTGTCTCCCCTTTCAAGAAGCTGTAAACCTATCTCCAAGGTCTCAGTGCACAATAACTTACCCCAGGATCTGTCGTTCACTGGCCTTGTTTAACTTCCTAAACTGCATCATATTTATTTGAGGTAAATCTCATTAGTCATCCCTTTACTTAATTTCCCAGTTGATTTAGGTCCTGTCTTAACCGTAGACAACCTTCTTCACTGTGCAGGATACCACCAAATTTAGTTTAATGTCACAGGACTGCACCCATATCACACTTGTGTGCCTGAAAATCCATTCTATAGTATTGGCTCACTGATTTTGGCAAAAGTATTAATGATAACCAATTAAAAGGTTGCTGAAATATCTGCTTGGTCAGATCATTTCCCCATAGTCATGAATAATACTTTCAACGCTTCGCATACATTATTCATGATTCTTAATGAAAATCTTAGTAATTTTACTTGTACAATATTGTAAACCAGTTCTGATGATCATTAATTAAAATTTGATGCTTGATTACCAGATTATACCAATTTTCAAATCCAATTTGCATAATCTATGGAGGCGTTTATCTTTAAACAAGATTAAATCCTAATAGCATAGTGCAAGCTAGAGCTCCCGAGATGAATATGTTTAACCATCTTACAAATTTCATTGATTCTCCATAATTGCTTTAGACTTCACTACAGCCTTTTCACTACACAAGAAATGATGCGTTTCTGCCAATTTTTAGGAAACTAAGGAGCTACCTTTCCACCTCATAACAGTTTGATCCCTAACTCTTCCAAGTTCCAAGGAAAACTTATCAGGATGAAATGTCAAATCCTTTCCGGTACTGTCTGGTCTACTGAATATTTCTTTTGTTTTTGAACAGAGAGTATGCAGCAAAACATTATTCTATAACTCAAATATAAACATAAATTATCTACAATGTGGAACTAGCAGATGGAGAATGAAACGGCTCTAACCAAACCACAGAATGTGAATCTTTTATATCAATGATGTCAATAAGTTTCATTTATCTCTTAATTCACAAAATGCTACGCTAAAATAATAAGGCAAAGGAAATATATTAAGAAGATTTCAGTGAGAAAAGACAAAAGACGTACTTCAAGAGTTTCATCTGGATTGCATTAAAAACATAGAAACATACAAAACTTACAGCACAATACAGGCCTACAAAACTGTGTCAAACACGTCCTTACCTTCAAACTACCTAGGTTTACCCATAGTCCTCTATTTTTCTAAGCTTCGTGTATCCATCCTGGAGTCTCTTAAAAGACACTATCGTTTCTGCCTCCACCACCATCGCCGGCAGCCCACTCCACACACTTACCACTCTCCATAAAAAACTACCCCTGACATCTCCTCTGTACCTACATCCAAGCACCTTAAAACTATGCCCTCTCATGCTAGCCATTTCAGCCCTGGAAAAAAGCCTCTGACTATCTACACGATCAATGCCTCTCATAATCTTGTACAGCACTATCAGGTAATCTCTCATCCTCCGTCACTCTAATGAGAAAAGGCTGAGTTCACTCAAGCTACTCTCATAAGGCATGCTCCCCAATCCAGGCAACATCCTTGTAAATCTCCTCTGCACTCTTTCTATGGTTTCCACGTCCTTCCTGTAGTGAGGCGACTAGAATTGAGCACAATATTCCAAGTGGGGTCTGACCAGGGTCCTATATAGCTGCAACATTACCTCTCAGCTCTTCAACTCAATCCCACGATTGATGAAGGCCAATATACCATATGCCTTCTTAACCACAGAGTAAACCTGCACAGCAGCTTTGAGTGTCCTATGGACTCGGACCCTAAGATCCCTCTGATCCTCCACACAGCCAAGAGTCTTATCATTAATGCTATATTCTGCTATCATATTTGACCTACCAAAATTAACCACCTCACACTTATCTGGGTTGAACTCCATCTGCCACATCTCAGCACAGTTTTGCATCCTATCAATGTCCCGTTGTAACCCCTGACAGCCCTCCACACTATCCACAACACCCCCAACCTTTGTGTCATCAGCAAATTTACTAACCTATCCCTCCACTTCCTCATCCAGTCACTTATAAAAATCACGCAGAGTAGGAGTCCCAGAACAGATCCCTGAGGCACACCAGTGGTCACCAGTCACCATGCAGAATATGACCCATCTACAACCACTCTTTGCCTTCTGTTGGCAAGCCAGTTCTGCATCCACAAAGCAATGTCCCCTTCTTACTTTCTCAAGAAGCCTTGCATGGGGTACCTTATCAAATGCCTTGCTAAAATCCATATACACTACATCTACGGCTCTACCTTCATTACATCCTCAAAAAATTCAATCAGGCTCATAAGGCATGAACTGCCTTTGACAAAGCCATGCTGATTATTCCTAATCATATTATGCCTCTCCAAATGTTCATCAATCCTGCCTCTCAGGATCTTCTCCATCAACTTACCAACCACTGACGTAAGACTCACTGGTCTATAATTTCCTGGGCTATCTCTACTCCCTTTCTTGAACAAGGGAACAACATCTGCAAACCTCCAATCCTCCGGAACCTCTCCTGTCCTCAATGATGATGCAAAGATCGTTGCCAGAGGCTCAGCAATCTCCACCTCGCTTCCCACAGTAGCCTAGGGTACATCTCGTCCAGTTCAGGTGACTTATCCAACTTGATGCTTTCCAAAAGCTCCAGCACATCCTCTTCCTTAATATCTACATGCTCAAGCTTTTCAGTCCGCTGAAAGTCATCCCTACAATCGCCAAGATCCTTTCCCGTAGTGAATACTGAAGCAGAGTACTCATTAAATATTTCTGCTATATCCTTCGGTTCCATACACACTTTTCCACTGTCACACTTGATTGGTCTTATTCTCTCACGTCTTATCCTCTTGCTCTTCACATACTTGTTGAATGCCTTGGAGTTTTCCTTAATCCTGTCTGCCAAAGCCTTCTCATGGCCCCTTCTGGCTCTCCTAATTTTATTTTTAAGCTCCTTCCTGCTAGCCTTATAATCTTCTAGATCTCTATCATTACCTAGTTTTTTGAACCTTTCATAAGCTCTTCTTTTTTTCTTGACTAGTTTTTCCCTGTCCCTGTCTCTTTGGAACATAACTATGCAGAACCCCATGCAAATATCCCCTGAACATTTGCCACATTTCTTTCATATGTTTCCCTGAGTACATCTGTTTCCAATTTATGCTTCCAAGTTCCTGCCTAATAGCCTTATATTTGCCCTTACTCCAATTAAATGTTTCCCTAACTTGTCTGTTCCTATTGGTCACCAATGCTATGGTAAAGGAGATAGAACTGTGATCACAGCTACAGCTGCATTGTTACAAGTTGACCTGAAATCAACTTAACTAGCAAGAAACAAATTCAGGTTTAAATTCTGTTCGTACCAATCAAGTTTCTGGAATACATCAGGCTTCTTTCAAAATCATTCTGATTGAAATCCAGAAAACTGGCCACAGATCAAATTAATCACCATTGTGAAGTGCCATTAATTGCAGAGTAATGCCAATGAACACTCAGTAGCGATCATTCACTTTACCACAAAGCTAAGTACTGTATACCTATATCCCTATAAAGTGGTTCACTCTAATTCCGTAAAGTCAATTGTTTAAAACCAATTATTCTGGATACAAGTTGCATATTTTCTGATAAACTAATTTTCAGCTAAATGATACAAACAGCAACAGATTTATGCCCATAAATGCACCCAGAAACATTTTTAAGTAAAGCAATTAATATGTTACAATATAAAATGCTAGCTTAAGGCAGATAGTACTTTTCAATACATAAATGCTATTGAGAATTTTTGAAAATAATACACTTCTCATATTGCGCAATTTATGCATACTAGACACATTACAATGCAACACACACAGAATTCTGGAGGAACTCAGCAGACCAGGCAGCATCTGTGAAAAAGAGTAAACAGTCAGCATTTCAGGCCGGGACCCTTCATCAAGACTTTTTTAATCAATGCATTCTATATATTTGTTTAAAAAAAGCTAACAGGTAGTGAAGTCGTGACATGAATGATTATTGAAATGAACACTCAAATAGGCTTGACAAATGGATAATTGAAATAGATACGTTGATTAATAGGGTAGTTGATAGTTTAAATATAAATCCATTTTATGAGCAAGGCCCTTCCATCATCAGCTGAATCAAAGTTCTATCAATGCCCTGGGAATTACCAATGCTTTTCAACCCTCCCACCTGTCAATTTGACAAGAAATCTGCATAAATAGTATATTTATAGAAGCTTGTACAAACCTCCTCAGAAGCATGAGGTCTGCACTCAAGGGGATAACTAGTTTACTTCTCTAAACCCTGAAAAATTTGCACAGAGATTCCTGACAAATTTGTTGAACTGCAGATAAGTTACTGTTTGTATACATTTTCTGCCATATTACCTTATACTAATCTGACAGGGCAGAAGAACAGCAACTACTTCCACCGCCTGGGGAGCACTTGACTAGGGAACAAACCCAATGAACTAGAGCCAGGCCTTTATGTATTTCAATTTAGAAATACCTCCACCCAAAAATGTAAAGACTTTGAAAATGTCTTACACAAGCAGCAGTCACTGCCACTTCTTGATTTCGTCACCATCATCATCAGGTGCCATGCCCAGTTTGAGCTTTGACTGCCATGGCCCACACACTCCTGTTTCGGGTCAAGTGGATCAATTCATTGGTATTCATTTCCAGTTATCTGGCTGCTGTCTCCATCATCATTTGTCTTTGTCTTCCTCTTGCTTTCTTCCCTTCAATCTTTCCCATAATTGTTGTGTATTCTAACTCCTCTTTCCCAATCACATGTCCAATGAAGTTACATTGCCGTTTCATGATCTCACACATTATTTCTCTTCTTGTGCTTGCTCTGTTCATGACATCCTCATTAGATGTTCATTTCATCCACGATATTCTTTGCATCCTCCTCAAAAACCACATCTCCGCTGCTTCAATTCGTTTCCTCGTGTTACTAGCTATTATCCAACATTCTGAACCATATAACATGACTGGATAAACGTAACATTTCAGTATTCTGAGGCAGGTTGTCATGCCTCGTTTAGTGTTGGTCAGTATACTCTTCATTCTCGTAAAGGTGTCTTTTGCCATCCCTATTCTTCTTTTGATATCCATGTCGCACCTGTCATCTGATATCACCCAACTTACTAAGTAGCAAATGTTCTGTACTTGCTTTATGTCTTCCCCATTTATTTTCAGCCTGCAGATAGCCTGCAGACTTCTTGATTTACCAAATGCAAACAGTCCTGGAAAATATTTCAGTTAGCAAATTTTAGACGTCAAATTGGCTAACTGAAATGCATTTTGTGTATTTCACTACCCTGCCTTTTTTTGTGCCGAAAAGGGTACTGTGCTTAGAGTGAAAAATAGCTTTGTAAATATCCTAAGCACATTTCAAAACTCAGTGTGTGATAACATAATATCACAATTTGGCTGTTTATGGATCAAGGACCTACTGTAATTGTTCATTTTAAATCTGAGATCAGAAGTCTTTTTAAATGTCTGACGAAAGGTCATACTGACTGTCACAAAAGAGCTTTTGGCTACATTAGTGCACTGCTGTGAGATGCAGTAATACATCTTTCCTTTCATCATATCGTGCTGAATAATTCCAGCATTCTTGTTTTTATTTTGGATTTCCCAAACACGCAGTGCTCTGCTATCCAGGAATAAAGCTAGGGCTAACTTTAGTTGGGTTCTGATAGTGGGTCAGAAGGCAGGAAAAATCTCATTAAATGGAGGAAACAGGCTCGAGGGCTGAAATGACTTGGTGCTGTTCCTGTGTCCTCATTTTAATATCAAGATATACAAGTAAGGAAATAACTACTGGACTATTAAAATATTTTTATTTGAAATGGTGTGGCAAGTTCTAACTATTCATTACTTACCATTTGCCCTGCTAAAGAGGAACGTTGAGGGAGTTAAAAAAAAACATGAATGTAGCAGGTTCATAGCACTCAGCTCGTCAACAGAACTTTTGGACTATAATCACTCAAAACATAGGCAAATGCAAAGACAAATTTGCACAGAGGAAGGTCCCACAAATAAAAGAAGAATAAGTTACTCAGGTTTGGTGGTGCTGATAGATACAAAGATAGAACAGCACACTTTGGGTTTGGACAGCAACAAGGAGACTGAACCCATAGTCAAATGACACAGTTTCCTGTACAATGAAGACAATCATACAGAATGTCTTCCCCATCACCCTGTCAGCCTGCAAGTCAAAGACTTGTGTCTTTTTATTCCTAGGTCTCTGTGTTCTATAAACATCATCAGGGTGCTACCATTGACTATGTAGCCTGCAAAGTAGTAATAATTTACCTCCTTGATAACTTTTCAACAAACCATTTGTTATTTCTTGCTCCAAGATCTGGCTCCAAGCTAGCAAATTGCAAGTATATGAGTAATATTTCATCTAGATTATCTGCAGGACAGTGCTCTACTCTGAACTTTTAAAATGGTTTCTGATGCAAATAGAAGTGGAACCAATACTTTGTTTACTTAGAAAATGAGCTTTGCTGTTGGGATGACTGATAACAAATCATTCTAGAAAGAATTGATATTATTAACAATATTTTCAACTTTCAAGTTATTCAACTGAGCCAGCCTCACAGTATATTATGCCATTTTGATGTAGAGTGTGACTGGAACATGGAATGACCTGCAAAAGGGGATAATGAGGTACGTTTTATGCAAGTCAGAGTTTGATTAATATTTGAAAAGTATGATACTAAATTATACAGGAAACATAGCAGGGATCAGAGTAGAAAGGCCCAGTCTGAGTGCTGGAAGTTCCTTTCCATTTCATAAATTATGCAATTACATATGGTATATTACAACAAGATTTATGTGGTAATGTTACTGTTGTGTTAAGTTCTGTGAAGTTCAACCCATTAAAACAACTTGGTTTCATTATTAAAAAATACTTTCAGAACAAAATTTAATTACCAAACTTTACAATTAGTTGCTTCACAAAATAATTGAATAGAAATTTTAATGGGTACCACAGTAGGACAATCATGAGCAATTTAGTCTTTGGTCCCAATTATAATTTCAATCACATCCGAGGAAATGGATATTATGAACCTGAACCATCGAATAATTTGTTTCCCCTTTTAGAGGCTGAGTTCAGGCTGACCAATTGGACTTGTAGTCTGTGGACCATGACTATAGTTTGAGGGTCCAGATGGGTATGTGGAAGAGTAGGGTTTTGAAAATAATTTGTATACCTAGCATGCATGGCAAGTTCTCAGTTGGAAATTATCATGAGAATCATGGAATCATAAAATCATGGAACTGTACAGCACAGAAATGGGCCTTTGTGGTCTACATTGACCATTATGCTTATCTATGCTAATCCTATTTGTCTGCATTAGGCCCACATTCCTCAATGCTTTTCTGATAGGTACCTGTTGAAATGCCTTTTAAAAAGTATAGCTGTAATTTTAGTGACCATTTCCCTCCGGAGCTCATTCCAGATGACCATTGTCTATGTGAAAATTTCAAATAGCCTCTGACAACCAAGCCCAGCTTCTGGCCTTCACATGTGGCTCAGCTACTAAGCTTAGTGGAACAATTTGTAGTGACAGAAGGGGAAAACGTGGGTTACTGGTGCATTAAACCTAGTTACTTTGGGCATTTGAGGTTTGTAAGCCATGGCTCACAGCTCATCTAGTGGAAGGAAAACTCTGATCTCAAACCTCCACTGCACTGTATCTATACAAACTCATGGGGAAAGCTTTGGGAGTAAGCTCAGAGGGAAAATCTGTGGCTGGAATCCCTCAGGCAGTCCTACATTGAGTTCAACATTGACTGGCAACTCCCTCATTGTCACTGGTGCCAATCAGTATTGGTTTCTGCCATTCCTTTCAATCATCAGAAGCATGAAGAGGGGGAGCTTGCTATATGAGCAACAGTTTGCTCTTCATATTGTACTGCCCTCGCTTGCTTACATATCTAGATAGCAAGGCGCAGCATTCATGGTCGGCCCTGGCTAATGGAGGCTTTCAAATGTAAAAATGTTACTCATCAGATCTATTTTAATTCCCCTCCCCCCCACCATCGTAAACCTGTGCCTATAGTTCTAGACTTCCTTACTAAGGGAAAAAAGACTCTGACTGCCTACCCTATATAGGTCTCCTATACTTTTATAAAGCTTTGATAAGCTTACCTCTCAGCCTCTTGATTTCCACTGAAAATAAACCCAGCTCATCCAGTCTCTCCTTACAATGACAGCCCTCCATTCTAGGCAACATCCTGGTGAACCTCTCCTATACCCTGTCTGTGGCTACCATATTCTTCATTCAGGTGGGACTGGGGGAGGGTGAAGTTGGAAAGAAATACTGAAGCAGGAACACAACACAAAAAAAATACTGGAATCTAATAAGGAAGGGGGAAGTTAATGTGAACCATTAAGAGTGGTGACGATGGAAGCAAGAGAGGGAGAGTAACTAGAATGAGTGAAGGAGGGCTTAACTGGAGGTCATAATGGGAAAGGGAATAAGAATGGGAGGAGCGGACAAAGAGAGAGAAGAGTGGACACAGTTCCTGTAACTGCAAAATTCAGTACTCAAATGTAATGTTTGGCTGCAACACAATGTCCAAATTATTTTACTTAAAAGCCTTCATCACTACCGTGTCCATTTGTGTTGCCATTTGCAGGGAACTATGGATATGTACCTCAAATTCTCATTGTACATCAATACTCAAAGTTACTTCCTGAAAAAATTCTAACAGATTTGTCAGGCACGATCTCCCCTTAAGGAAACTATGTCGACTTCATTCTATTTTGTCAGGTGCTTCCAAATACAGTATGCCAAAACCTCATCTTTAACAATGGACTCTAAAGTCTTACCAACCATTGAAATCAGGCTAACTGGCCTTTAATTTCCTGTCTTGCGTCACCCTCCTATTTAAAGAGTGGAGTAACATTCGCAAATTTCAGCCCTCTGGAACCATTCTAGAACCTCATGATTCTTGAAAGATCATTACTAATGCCGCCACAATCTCTTCAGCTACCTCTTTCAGAACCCTGGGGTGTAGTCCATCTGTCCAGGTGATTTATCTATCTCTTCAGACCTTTCAGCTTCCCAAGCACCATTTCTTTAGACTTTACTCACATCTGTGCCCTCCTGTTAGACTGTTTGAGGTAACTTATTTTTTATTCTCTCTTATTTCTCTTCTAATATTTATATACCTGTGCACTTGCAATGCTACTGTGACACTGTAACTTCCTCTGGGACCAATAAAGTATCTATCTAAATCTGGTTCATTGCACAACACCAGATCCAAAGATGCCTTTTCCCTAAAGGGCTTGACAATAAACTGCTCTAAAAAAAAGTCATCATGTAGACATTCCAGAAATTCCTTTACTTGGAATCCATTGTCAACCTAATTTTTGCAGTCTATCCACATATTGAAGTCCCCCACAACTGCCATAACATTGCCTTTTTACATGCTTTTTCTATCTCCTGTTTTAATTTGTTCACCACATTCTAGCTGCTATTTGGAGACCTGCGTATAATTCCTATCAGGGTCTCTCTACCCTTGCTGTTTCTTAACTCTACCCACAAAGACTGAACACTTCCTGATCCAATGGCGCTTCTTGCTAAGGGTTTGATTTCTTTTCATCAACAGAGCCACCCCACTCACCTTACCCAGCTGTTTGTCGTTTCAATAGGAAGTTGAAGGGTGCAGCCTTGGAAATTTAGGTCCCACCTGTGATCTTTTATTTGTGATTCTGTAATTTCCATAACACTGTACCTGCCAATTTCTAACGGTGCTATAAGCTCATCTATCTTGTTTCATATACTGTGTGCATTCAAATTTATAGTTTTATGTTTAGGCCACATCTGGAATATTACGCTCAGTTCTGGTTGCCCCATTATGTAAGGGTATTGAGACTTTGAAAGGGGTGCAGAAGAGGTTTACCAGAATGCCTGGATTAGAAGGCGTGCATTAAGGAGATTATTGGATTTATTGAGTATACCACAGGGTTGTATACAGTGGCATATATGTATTTCTATGTGATTAGGAAAGAGGAGTTAGTATGCATGGTAACTATGGGAAAGATTGAAGGGAAGAAAGCAAGAGGAAGACAAAGACAAATGATGATGGAGACAGCAGCAAGAGAACTGGAAATGAATACCTACAAATTGATCCACTTGACCCGAAACAGGAGTGTGTGGGCCATGGCAGTCAAAGCTCAAACTGGGCATGGCACCTGATGATGGTGATGATGATATGTATTTTGATAATAAATCTACTTTGAACTTTGAAGTAAGTCTAAATGGAAGATAGGCATGGGCAATGTATTAGACATGATAGGATAGACAGATTGAGGTACTTGGGGATTAGGGGTATGGATGATAAGCTTAGAACAAAGATCAATACATGGAACTATGTTATTGCGGCCATTACAGAGGCTTGGCTGAGAGAGGGACAAGACCAGATGTTTGCTGTGTTTCTGAAAAGATAGAAAGGGAAGTAAAAGGAGGGGTGAGTTATACTACAAATCAGGGTGAGTATCACATCTGCATCTATAGGGTCCCCTCATGTAGTGCAGTGTAGAAAATTGCCAAATGATAAAGCAGAATATCCACCAGTTGCAGATATGTACAGAGAAATGGCATATTTGTGGTGTTGCATTTAGGGAAATCAAATGTAAAGGGATGGTACACAGAGAACGGCAGGACCCTTAACAACTCTGATATACAGAAAAATCTTCGGGTCCAAATTGATAGCTCCCTCAAAGTGGCTGTACAGGTTGATAGGGTGTTAAAGAAGATGTATCACGTGCTTGACTTTATTAATCAAGGCACTGAGTTCAAGTGTCAGAAACTGAATTGCAGTTTTATAAACTCTATGAATAAGCTCTTCTTGAGTTTCCAGCTATTTATATCTACATAGCCCTCCGGTCTAGACATACGCAGGCATCATCCCTGAAGAAGATGGCAGAGTTTGTCATCAAAACACCGGTTATAATCAATACTTGTACCTCGCTGGGAGCCTGAGAAGATTTTGTTTGTCATATACACCGGAAAAACACTGGATCCTCGTTTCATAAACTCTGTTTAGGCCACATCTAGAGTACTGAATTTGATTCTGATTGCCCCATTATAGAAAGACGTGAAGAATTTGGAAAGGGTGCAAGAGAGTTTTATGGGGATGCTGCCTTGATTAGAATGCATGTGCTATAGGGAGTGGTTGGACAAACTCAGTTAGTTTTCTCTGAAGCGGCAGAGGTAGAGGGGAAACCTGACAGAAGGTTAAGGCTATAAGAGGCATTCGTAGAGTAGACAGCAGATATTTTACAACAGGCTCAAAATATCTAACAATAGAGGGCACGCATTTAAGGTGACAGAAATTCAGATCAAAAGGGATGAGCCAAGCATATTTCTTTTACACAGAGAGTACCGGGTGCCTTGAGTGGATTGTCTTGGGTAGTGGTGGAGGCAAATATAATAGAGGCACTCAAGATGCTCTTAGACAATTGAAGTGCAAAGAATGGAAGAATATGAACATTGTGTTGGCCGAAAGATTAGTTTAGCATATCACTGTGGGCTAAAGGACCTTTCCTGTGCCGTACTGTCCCATGTTCTATTTTACTGTGCAGTAGTCAAAAATGGCTGCCATACAATCCTAAAGCTTTCCATTGTGAATGGTTTGATGTGAAGTCCAACACAGTTGGGCCGTTTTGTATTCTGGAGAAAGAGTGGTAGGAGTGGGTGAGGGCATTATGACCCCATACCAATGTTGATGTCAAAGGAAGAGACAGGACTTGAAAATGTTTTTGGTATCTTAAATTCTCTTTACCTGCAGGTCTTCCAGTCTCATCTATTGTACCCGGTGCTCCTTCCTCTTCATTGTGAGATCAGGCACATATTGGGGGATGACTTTGTTGTGCACCTTTGCTCTGCCCATCTCAAAAGGCAGGATCTCCCAGTGGCTACTGTTTCATATTTGACTTCCCATTCCCATTCTGACATATCTGTCCATGTCCTCCTCTACTGCCATGATGAAGCCAAACTCAAGCTGGATGAGCAACACCTCATGTTCCGTTTGGGTAGCCTCCAACCTGATGGTATGAACATCAATTTCTCTAACTTCTGTTAATGTCTCCCCCCACCTTCATTCTCTCATTTTCTATTCCCCATTCTAGTTACCCTCTCACCAATTCCCTTCTCCTCACCCACACATCACTTTCTTCTGGTTCCCCTCCTTTCCTTTCTTGGTCCACTGTCCTCTCCTATTAGATTCTGGCTTCTTCAGCCCTTTAGCTCACCCACCCATCCCTTTCCAGCTTCTTACCCCATCCCCCTCCCCTTCCACTTACCCACCTGGTCTCACCTGTCACCTGCCTGCTCGTTTTCCTTCCCCTCCACCCACTTTATTCTGGATTCAGCCCCCTTCCTTTCCAGTCATTATGAAGGGTCTCAGCCATAAACAATGACTGTTTATTCGCCTCCATAGGTGCTGCCTGACTTGCTGAGTTCCCGCAGCATTATGTGTGGGTTCCTCATCTGCTAGCTTGATGGGTTCAAGGCATGAAAAATATACCCCTACTAAATTATAGTGGAAAGGGTAATTTGAATGTTGGAACTTGTTGTTCTGTGAGGTTTATGTTTAGAACCATGTTTATTTTGGGCAACATGGCACCCAATATTCTTCTGAAGCAAAACATCTCAATGACGTTCACTCTGGGATATCTTTCAAGCCTCTTCTCCCCAGTCTCTACCTGTTAATAATAGGTTAGCTATTCCAATTTTACTATTCCAAAATTGGTTAACTCAAGAAACACTGCAAATTTAGGTGGAGTGGGAAGGATAGGAGGTTCTGGAAATTTTAAGGCCATAACATTTAATATTATGCAATACTTGTTGATGTGTAAAGCCCAGGTTCCTCTGGGTTCATATGCCTTATGTATTGGTTTAAGCTGATTGGTCTAAAATAGTAAATGACTATCCTTTCCTCTATGCATATTAATCAAACAACTTCCAATTGTTTTCATTAAAATGTCTAATCTTTCTTTAATTCAAATATTAATCACTGGCTACCAAGTTCTCCCAAGTGAATTGGCTCATTTCCAATTTCATTTCAGCAGACTGTTCATTCAACAGCAACAGAGAAGTGTTCATCCAGTGTCCTGACACAAAAGGTCTTTCCCCAGATCATAGCTAAATCATCAGAAGAGAACTTAGCCTTGAGGGAGAATCTGCCTGGGCATTTTTTTTTAACTTGAAGGTGGAATGTAGCCAAATTTTCGAAAATATCTTTTTCTGTTCTGGGTAAATGAAGTTTCATGTGGGGGAGTGAAAGGTTATGCACTTCAAGTAGGAAGAATCAAAAGACAGAATATCTAAATAGAAAAAAATACTGCGAGTGGAGTACTGAAGGATCTCGATGTTCTTGTGCATGAAACACAATGTTAACAGATAATCACAGCGAGTGGTTAAAAGGCAGGTGCATATTGAATTTTAGATAGGTTCATGGAGGTTCGTAGCTTACAACACCAAGTTGGCCTTCAGCCTACCATGTCTATGCTGACTGTTTCATTCCTTTACACTAATCTTATTTGGCTTTACATCAACTAATCTTGCTTTGCTTGTTCAAGAAACACTCCAAATATCTCTTCAATTTTATTTGCTTCCATTACCTCCTCTGGTAGCACCCTCCTCTCTGTGGAAATCCGATGATATTTTAAATCTTCTTCCTTTCAACTTAAAACCTATTATTTTGTACTTTTCATAGATAGGCCCAGCCTATTGAATCTCACCCCCTACTATATAATCCAATATAGGAAACACCCTGGTGAATCTCCTTCTCACTGACACTATCCTTCCTGTAGTGTGGGAAGCAGAATTACACATAGCATCCAGCCCAGATTATGTCCTTGGCCACATCCTTAAGTCCTGTGCATATCAGCTGGTGGGGATATTTTCAGACATTTTACCCTCTCCCTGCTTCAGTCCATGGTCCCCACCTGCTTCAAGAGGATCACTATTATCCCAGCATCTAAGAAAAAGGGGAACATGCCTTAATGTCTACCATCCAGTGACTCTGACATCTACCATCATGAAGTACTTCAAAAGGCTGGTTCTGGCACACATTAGCTCCTAGACAACATTGACCCTCTGCAATTCACCTACCACAGAAACAGGTCTGTGGCAGACACCATCTCCGTGGCCCCTCGCTCATCTCTGGTGCATGAGTGCCGTAAAGACACCTGTGTTAGATCACTGCTTACTGATACAGCTCCATCTCCAATACTATAATACCAAGCAAACTCATTTCCAAACTCCTCCAAATTGGAACTCAGCACCTCCCTTTGCAACTGGATCCTTGACTTCCTGACCAACAAATGACAATTAGCAAGGATAAGCAGCAAACCTCTCCCACGATTATTCTCAGCACTGGTGCCCCACAAGGCTGTGTCCTCATTCCCCTACTCTACACCCTCTACACATACCTGGCTGCATGGCCAGATTCTCCCCTAACTTCTCCAACACATTTGCAGATGGTACCGCCATAGTGGCTGTACCTCAAATAATGATGAGTCAGCACATAGAAAGGAGATAGAGAGCCTAGTGGCATGGTGTCATGACAACAAACTTTCCCTCAAAGTCAGGAAAATGAGGGGGCTCGTCATTGACTTATAAAAGAGGGTTGATGCACATGTTTCTATCTATCTACATCAATGGTCCTGAGATTGCAAAGATTGAGAGCTTCAGGTTCTGAGGAGTGAACTTCACCAATATCCTTTCCAAGTCCAACCCCACCCATGTAGACACCACATCTAGGAAAGCACCCCAGCAACTCCACTTCCTCACGTACCTAAGGACAACCATCACCATTTTTCTTAGCAATGCTCCCACAGAAAGCTTGCTGTCTGGATGTATCACAGGTTGGTATGGCAACTGCTCTGCCCATGACCTCAAGAATCAGTAGAGAGTTGTGGACACAGCTCAGCACATCACAGAAACCAGCCTCCCCTCCGTGAGCTCTGTCTACACTTCCCATTGCCTCAGTAAAGCAGCCAGCACAATCAAAGTCTCCACCCACTCTAGACTTTCTCTTCTGACTCCTCCCATCAGGCAGAAAATAAAAAAACCCTTAAAGCATATACACCAGGCCAAAGGACAGTTTCTATTCCTCTGTTAAAAAATTATTGAAAGGTTCGCTAGTATGATAAAATGGACTCCTGACCTTGCAATCTACCTTGTCTTGACTATGCATCTTATTGTCTAAGTGCACTGCACTTTCTCCATGACTGTCACACTTTATTCTGCATCCTGTTATAGCGTTGTACTGTACTACCTAAATGCATTTGAAATAAATTGATCTGTATGAACAGTATGCGAAGCAAGTTTTTCACAATACCTCGATACATGTGACAATAATAAACCAATTTACCTCATTAGAAACAAAGGACAGTAATCTACAAACATGTATTAAAAGCATACTTCATGATGTAGTATCTATTTTTACCATATATTAAGATCAATGTCAAAATAAAGAATAATGCTAAATTAGAACTTCTACAAATCAGGTCAAAAACACATTTGCCAAATTCTCCTTTTCTGTCTGGTGGCAGATAAAATGGGTGCCTCAGCCCATTAGTTATCCCCCTTTAGCAATCAATCATGGAATGAGTAAGAATTTAACTCAATGATGCAGAATAATTTAACAGCTTCTGCATGAAATGCAGCTCACTTTGATGGGCAATAAAAAAAAGGCATTCTTTGAAGATAGAGTACTGTTATTGTTAATTTTCCATGCACTGATATTGCTGCTCTTACTTTCACATCCATTATAAAGTTTCTATGTTTGGTAACTTTGTGCAGAATACTGCAAACTCCTACAATTTTATGACATTTCCTGTTTATTATCTTCAGTAATCAATCATTTCATCCATCGTTCTAAAACTACTTTTTTATCTTAGAACTGCTCAAGAAATTACGAACAATCCTACCCAATGTGCATATTATCACAGCTGGCCAGCCTTCAATGTGAAAAATCACCACCCTATTATCCACAAACATTTTAAGAAACCCTTTTCATATTAGAGCCCTAGTTGCTTGTTTAGGTAAACATAAAATATCCCATAATCTGGTCTGAAGAGCAGAGCAGGTATCCTGGCCAGCACTTACAATTACTCAGCATCACTGAAATAAATCAGATTTTTTCATGTTTCTGTTTGTGGGCACAGTTGGTGAATGTATTTCCAATATAGAGATTATACTTTAGAAAGACTTCATTGGCTGAATTGTTTTACTGGATGGTCCAGACATTTGAAAAATGCTGCAGAAATCCACATTCTCCCTTGTATCTATTAGTTTGAATCATGATGAAATGTTCCAGATACGATGTTGTTGTATGTGGTATTAAAGGGTACAAAGACTGGAACTGTACTATACCTCTGAAATATTAATAGTGGTGACAGAATCAGCTAATTTACCAGGATGTTTGAGAGTTTGATGTCTAACCTTGCATGGTAACAATGTGTTATAGTTTATGATCTTACATTAAGCAGACCATATATTGATTTTGCTTGAAACCACTCAATGAGATTTAGATTAATTATACTGGATAAAGAGATATTGCTGAACATGATGAAATCTGCAGTTTAAATGTTGCCAGTCATGTTATTCAGCAACACTGCTAAGGCCAAGATGTTTAATCTTATTTATTACAACAGCCATATTATGCAAAATCCATTCAAATAACCCATACCTACAGAATACCAGGTAAATTGACCTCTACTGAAATTCCATCAGTCTGATTTTCCGCTTTTTTTTAAAGAGGTAGGCTCATATAGCTCAGAAACAGGCCCATGTCTAACTGGTCCATGCCACCAAGATGTCCATCTGAGCTAATCCTATTTGCTGTCTTTGGCCTATATCCTTCTAAACTTTCCATCCATCTGCCTCTCCAAATGTATTTTAAATATTGTTATTATATCTGCCTCAACCATTTCATCCTGTCGCTTATTACACATACACACCACCCTAGGTGAAGAAGTTTCCCCTCAGATCCCTTTGAAATTATCTCCCTCTCATTTCAAACCTATCCCCTCAAGTTTTTGATTCATTTTCTCTGGGTAAATGTGCCTCCTAGGATTTCATATACTGCACATATGTCTACAAATTACTGACTAAGCAGCAATCATGAAATACTAACATTAAAAAAACCTCCAGCGTTATATCATGCCTAATAAGAAGATCAACATTGTTGTATCATTAATCTGAGATTGATGGTATTGCTGAAGGTTGTCATTTAATGCCACCTCCACGCTCTAGGAGACTGTCAAAGTTCAAAGTAAATTTACTATTGAAGTACGTATATGTTTCCATATACTACCCTGAGATTCATTTTACGGAGTCATAGAACACTACAACACAGAAATAGGCTCTTCAGCCAATTTAATGTGTGCCAAATTATTAATCTGCCTAGTCTCATTGACCTGCACCTGGGTCATAGCCTCCAATACCTCTTCCATCTCTGTAGCTATCCAAATCACTCTTAAATGTTGACATTGAACCCACATCCACCACTTCTGCTGGCAACTTGTTTTAACCTCTAAGTGAAGCAATTCCCCCTTAAGTTTTCGTGTAGGCATTTACAGAAAAAAAATTACAACAGAATTTTTGAAAAGTTATACATAAACAACCACTGACAAACACCCAATGTTCAAAAGAAGACAAACTGTGCAACTAAAAGTAAAAGAATAAACAGAACACGAGTTGTAAGGAGTCCTTAAAAGTGAGTCTTAGGTCGTAAAAGCAGTTCAGAGTAATGGTGATTGGATGTGTTATAATGGTGATTGACATTATCCACGGCATTCAGGATCCTGATGGATTTAGGGTAATAACAGTCCCTGAATGTGGTAGCATGGGGACCTATTCTGTACCTCTGCCTGATAGTATAAGCCAGAAGAGGACATGGCCCGGATGGTATCCTTGATGATGGATGCTGCTTTCTTGTGGCAGTAATCCATATAAATATAGTCAATGGTGGGAAGGACTTTGCTTGTGATGGACACAGCCAAGGTCAAGAACTCCAGCAAACTGGGGGATGGAGCTGCTATCGGAAAGACGTTGGGTAGCAGGCTGCAGCATTTTGATCCTGTGACAATGGAAAAAAACAGGGAAATATATCCAGTCTGGGCGTGTGCAGCTTGGATGTGATGGCCTCCTAGGCATTTGGTAGTCTTGACTTTTCAGATACTGGAAACTGTGATTTTAAAATAAATCATCATAGAAGCTTTCTCAATATGCTGCAGTGCATTCTGTAGATGGTGCAGACTACCCGGGAAGTGGAAGGAGTAGATGCTTCAGTTAATTATAGGATTCAATTTCAATGGATTGTTTTGCCTCGGAAATTGTGGAGGTTCACAAGTGTTGCAGATGCTCCCATCCAGCAAGAGAAAAAGCTTCCTTCACAGTTCTGATGTACCTTGTTGCTTATAAAGGTTTTTGAGGTAGGAGGTTAAATATTCTCCAAAGTGCTCCAACCTGCACAAATCATCACAGCATTTCCTCCACTGGTTCAAGTCAATACCTGATGCCAATAGTAATTCATTTGAATTAAATGGTAAGGATATCATACCAAATTAATTCCCATACTTGCATTCAGACACCTAGCACTGTGATCAAGAGAAGGCAGGTAAAACACAGCCACAATAATTCAAGTGAGCAGATGAAATAAAATGTAACACTAAAACAATGGCAGACCCATCTGGTTCACTAACCCTTTGTCCGGTCTGGTGTAAACAAGACTGCAAACCAATATATTTCAGAGATGTGAATAAGAATGGGAATTTAATTGAACTGGGATAAAGTCCCAAAAAATAAGCAGCACCTGAATGGATCCAATCTTTGAAATGAAGTCTTTCCTGTTCAAAAGCCCAACTCCATGTCATCAAGTAAGAATCAGTTAGGGAGAGATAGTTTAACCAGTTCTGAAACTATTGTGGCTGGATCCAATCTTAATGTGAAAAACTGGAAAGAGCATATCTGTGGAACAATGCCAGAAAATAAAAACACAAAGACTTTCTTCTTGTACAAATCAATATCAACAATGCTAGTCTGGTTGTGTCATGCTCGACATAAAATTACCAAATTTCTGAATGTTGAGTGCCTCAGCTGAAGCTTCAAAGGTATTTGAATCCATTAAGTTAAATCAAGAGTAAAATTTAAATGAGTTGAGGGATGCTCTTGCTGATGAAGAAGTCAATATCTGGCATGTGTTCTCATATTGTCACAGTATAAGTGTAAACTTGGGTCACAAGTGGTGTTCACATGCTCTGCTCTCTCTCCACAAGCATCTCCATTCACTGACATTCATTGGAGCATGGAAAAGGGATGCAATATTTACAACAATATGAAAGTATATTATCTTATGATTTGTCACAGTTGGATAAGTAAAAGTTAATTGCTAAATTTATAAGTGCTACATTTACTCACACATGTTGAAAAATTACTACATCAGCATAAGCCATTTTACCAAACTGAACATTTTGCTTCCCATAAACCAGGACACCATAAAAAGACAAGCAATGAAAAATGTACCAAATTAACATATTACCATTTTCCAACCAGCAAAAATGGATTACCCAGTGGTTTGGTTTCATGCACATTCTGGGATGAGGTTGAACATCAAATCACCTTATCATGTTAGACAGGAGTGATACAGATGCGATCTTTCCCCTGCCTTAGGAGTTAAGAGGCAGGATCAGAGGCTGCCTTAGGACCAGAGGTCACAGTTTCCAAGTAAGGTTTTGGCAATTCAGGACTAATATAATTAGAAATTTCTATTCTATAAGACCATAAGACATAGGAGCAGAATTAGGCCACTTGGCCCATAAAGTCTGCTCTGTCATTCAATCATGGCTGATCATCCTACCTCCTCCTCAGCCCCATTCCTGGCCTTCTGCCCGTAACCTTTGATGCCGGGCCCAATCAAGAACCTATCAATCTCTGCCTTAAATAAACCCAAGGACCTGGCCTCCACAGCTGCTGTGGTAATAAATTCTACAAACTCACCACCCTCTGACTAAAGAAATTTCTCTGCATCTCTGTTTTAAATAGATGCCCCTCTATCCTGAGGCTGTGCCCTCTTGTCCAAGACTCCCACAACATGGGAAACATCCTTTCCACATCTACTCTGTTTAGGGCTTTCAACATTCATAAAGTTTCAATGAGATTCCACCCCTCCCCCCATCCTTCTAAACTCAAGCAAGTACAGACCTAAAGCTATCAAACATTCCTCATATGATAACCCTTTTAGTCCCGGAGTCATGCTTGTGAAACTCCTCTGAATTCTCTCCAATGCCAGCACATCCTTTTTTAGACGAGGAACCCAAAATTGTTCACAATACTCAAGGTGAGGCCTCACCAGTGCCTTATAAAGCCTCAGCATCACATCCTTGCTCTTGTATTCTGGACCTCTTGAAATGAATGCTAACATGGCATTTGTCTTCCTCACCACAGACTCTACCTGCAAGTTAATCTTTAGGGTATTCTACACAAGGACTCCCAAGTCCCTTTGCATCTTGGCATTTTCTCCCCACTTAGAAAATAGTCAGCACATTTATTTCTAGCGCCAACATGCATGGCCATGCATTTTCCAACATTGTATTTCATTTGCCACTCTTTTGCCCATTCTCCTAATCTAAGTCCTTCTGTAGCCTACCTGTTTCCTCAATAGTACCTGTCCCTCCACCAATCTTCATATCATTTGCAAATGTGGCAACAAATCTATCCATTCCATCATCTAATTCATTAATGTACAGCATAAAAAGAAGTGTTCCCAACACCACCACCCCTGCAGAACACCACATGTCACTGGCAGCCAATCAAACAAGATCCTTTTATTCCCACTTACTGTCTCCTACCAATCAGCCAATGCTCTAATCATGCTAGTAACTTTCCTGTAATACCATGGGCTCTTAACTTGGTAAACAGCCTCATGTATGGCACCTCGTCAAAGGCCTTCTGAAAGTCCACATGTACAACATCCACTGCATCCCCTTTGTCTATTCTACATGTAATCTCCTCAAAGAATTCCAAAAGGTTTATCAGGCAAAAGTTTCCCTTAAGGAAACCATGCTGACTTTGTTCTGTCTTGTCCTGTGCCACCAAGTACTCCATAACTTCATCCTTGTTAATTGACTCCAACATCTTCCCAACCACTGAGATCAGGCTAACTGGTCTATAATTTCCTTTCTGCTGCCTTCCTCTTTTTTTGAAGAGTGGAGTGACATTTGCCATTTTCAAGTCCTCTGGCACCATGCCAGAGGCCAATGATTTTTGAAAGACCATTGCTAATATCTCCAGAATCACTACCACTATTGCTTTCAGAACCCTAGGGTGTGTTTCAACTGGTCTGAGTGATTTATGTAGTCTTAGATGTAGTCTTAATGTAGTCTTTCAGCACCTTCTCCCTTATAATAGTAACTGCACTCACTTGTCTTTCTTCACACCCTTCAACATCTGGCACTGCTAAGTATCTTCCACAGTGAAGACTGATGCAAAATATTCATTTAGTTCATCTGCCATCTCCTTGTCCCCAGTTATCATTTCTCCGGCCTCATTTTCTAGCGGTCCTATATACGCTCTCATCTCTCATTTTATGTTTTTACATACTTGATAAAGCTTTCACTATCCACTTTGATATTGTTTGTTACCTTGCTTTCATATTTCATCTTTACCTTCCAAATGACTCTTTTAGTTGCTCTCTGTTTAGTTTTAAAGCTTCCCAATCCTTTGTCTTCCCACTAATTTTTGCTTTGTTGTATGCTCTCTCTTTTGCTTTTACATTTGCTTTGACTTGCCTTGTCAGCCTGATTGTACTATTTTGCCATTTGAGTATTTCTTAATTTCTGCATCTTCCTCAATTTCCCCAAACTCACACCATTGCTGCTCTGTTGTCATCCCTGCCAGCATCTCCTTCCATTTACTTTGTCCAACTCCTCTCTCATACCACTGTAATTTCCTTCACTCCGCTGAAATATTGTTACATCAGACTTTACTTTGTCCCTATCAAATTTCAAGTTGAACTCAATCATATTGTGATCACTACCTCCTAAGGGTTCTTTTAACTTAAGCTCCCTAATAACCTCCGGTTCATTACATAACACCCAATCCAGTATAACTGCTCCCCTAGTAGGCTCAATGACAAATTGCTCTAAAAAGCAATCTTGTAGGCCTTCAACAAACTCACACTTTTGAGATCCATTACCAATCTGATTTTCCCAATCAACCTGCATGTTGAAATCTCCCATGACTATCATAACATTGCCCTTTAGACACAACTTTCCTATTTCCTGTTGTAACCTGTGGTTTACATCCCAGCTACTGTGGGGAGGCCTGTATATATCTGCCATCAGGGTCCTTTTACCCTTGCAGTTTCTTAATTCAACCACTTGTCCTCACCTACCACCCCACCAGCCTCCGGGTCCAACATATAATTCTCCGTAACTTCCGCCACCTCCAATGGAATCCCACCACTAAGCACGTCTTTCCCTCCCCCCGACTCTCTGCTTTCTGCAGGGATCGCTCCCTACGCGACTCCCTTGTCCATTCGTCCCCCCCATCCCTCCCCACTGATCTCCCTCCTGGCACTTATCCTTGTAAGCGGAACAAGTGCTACACATGCCCTTACACTTCCTCCCTTACCACCATTCAGGGCCCCAGACAGTCCTTCCAGGTGAGGCAACACTTCACCTGTGAGTCGGCTGGGGTGATATACTGCGTCCGGTGCTCCCGATGCAGCCTTCTATATATTGGCGAGACCCGACACAAACTGGGAGATCGTTTCGCTGAACACCTACGCTCTGTCCGCCAGAGAAAGCGGGATCTCCCAGTGGCCACACATTTAATTCCACGTCCCATTCCCATTCTGATATGTCTATCCACGGCCTCCTCTACTGTAAAGATGAAGCCACACTCAGGTTGGAGGAACAACCTGATGGCATGAACAGTGACTTCTCAAACTTCCGCTAATGCCCCACCTCCCCCTCGTACCCCATCCGTTATTTATTTATATATACACATTCTTTTTCTCTCTCTCCATTTTCTCCCTCTGTCCCTCTCACTATACCCTTTGCCCATTCTCTGGGCTTCCCCACCTCCCCCTTTTCTTTCTCCCTAGGCCTCCTGTCCCATGATCCTCTCATATCCCTTTGGCCAATCAACTGTCTAGCTCTTGGCTCCATCCCTCCCCCTCCTGTTTTCTCCTATCATTTTGGATCTCCCCCTACCCCTCCCCCTCCCACTTTCAAATCTCTTACTAGCTCTTCTTTCAATTAGTCCTGACAAAGGGTCTCGGACCGAAACGTTGACTGTACCTCTTCCTAGAGATGCTGCCTGGCCTGCTGCGTTCACCAGCAACTTTTGTGTGTGTGGTTTTTACCATCCTTCCTATCCTGAATCCCTTAACTCTGGTTCCCAGCTCCCTGCCAACTTAGTTTAAACCCTCCCCAACAACTCTAACAAACCTGCCTGCAAGAATATTGGTTCCCTCGGATCAGTTGCAACCTGTCACTTTTGAACTAGTCTTACCTCCCCCTGAAGAGAGCCCAATGATCCAAGAACCTGAAGCCCTGCCACCTGCACCAGCTTCTCAGCCACAAATTATTCTGCCAAATCATCCTGTTTCTACCCTCACTGGCACATGACACTGGCACGTGACACAGGAAGCAATCCAGAAGTTGCTACCTGGATCCAGAAATTACTACCCGGGTTACCCAAAAGGGTTATAAATTTTTGATCTTACAAACATCAAGGGTTATGGGATTAGTGTAGGTAAATAGAAGAAATGAAAGATCAGCCATAATAACATCAACTGGTGGACTAGGTACTAAGGATGAATGGCCTCACCTCAGTGTTTTATGATCTTATATTCCTGACCCATAAATTGCATGATAATTTTGCAATACAATACAGATAGTTCTTCATGGATCTACAAAGAATCAGAAGAGTATAAAGGGATTTTAAAAAATGGTTGACTTTTACATAATTGCATACGAAAATTCTGAATGAAACAGTTACTTTAATTGCTCTACTTTTGCATTGCAAGCAGCTCTTTGAAGCAAGATAAAGTTAATCAACGCTTGATGCTTTCTCAACTGACTATCACATTTCTGAATTCTGTAAAATTAGAATC